>NC_071117.1:9202500-9297500 GCF_024256425.1 Clarias gariepinus
GTACTTTCCCACGGGTTATCTGTGTGTAAATATCGACATACTGTACATACAGTGTGATGTCTTGCTATCAATGAACATTCAGAAAAAAACCTTCCCTGTGTAAGGATTTAAAGGCAGTCATGTTGGACAACCAGAATCAGTGCTTTTCCAGAGGAATTTGGTATCGTCCAAAAAAAAAAATAAAAATTGCAATAGAAATGATTAGAGGTTTAAGGTGGAGCCACAACTTTATGGTTGTTTATAAATATTGGAAATAGGCTTAAATGTATAAACTTATAAACACATTTTACAAACCTCAATATACCTGATTTTAATTGCATCATTAAGACTTAAATAATTCATAATTCTTTTGATTGTGTAAAGCTGCTTTGCGACAATGACAATTATCTATACAAAATAAAATTGAATTGAAATTAGATACAAAAAAAAAGACACAGAGAATTCACATCTACAGATTTCTGTTCAGATGGAACTATTGCTGCATTTCTCTAAACTATTACCAATTACATTGTTTTGGACATCAGATACAAACTAGGACACTTGCGTCGTCCTTTGCAACAATCTAGCCAGCGCAAGCTAGCGATAGAAGTGATGTATAGTACTGTGCAAAAGTTTTGATCCCCCCTCATTTCTTCATAAGGGAAAGTTCTCCAGGCTTACTGAATGAGTTTTTTTGTCTCTCATGTTCAGTCCAGTCCCTGTACCTGAGCAGTTTCAAAGGAATGGTTTGTCTAAACCTAAGGCATTGGACTACGGTTCGGAAGGTCCCAGGTTCAAATCCCACAACCACCAAGTTGCCACTGTTGGGCCCTTAAACGCAGCCCTTAACCCTCAACTGCTCAGATGTGTAATGAGATAAAAATGTAAGTCGCTCTGGAGCGTAAGAGCGTCTGCCAAATGCCTAAATGTAACCGGTGAGAAACAGGTGCAGATGATGTCAGATGATCAGGCCGGTGATTAGTTACACTGCTGATGCTGAATGCTGAGTGGTTAAAACAGATGAGAGGGGAAATGAGGTCGCTGTTACATAAACAACGTTTTTGTTTATTATTGTTGTATCTTTACAGCAATTTTTGTTGTATCAAAAAACATTTGTTTCCATTTCTTTAGTTTAATCTACATCATTTAAATTATTTTATATGAAGAAATGGGAAGGAGGAGTTTCAAGACTTTTGCACAGGGTTGCATATTTTTCTGCTCATACAGTGTTATAAATGTACAAGCACATATTGTGTTGTGTGTTCATTTACCTAAAGCAAATATTACAATAGACTGTAGTAATAAAGTGCTTCTTTGTTTACGTTGTTGCCATGTTGATTTGACATTTTCCTAGTTAAAGGTGGGAAATTCCAAGTTATGAGCTTTAGTTCAACTCTTTACTCCAGGGTTGAGGGTTCGAGCCTTGCCTTTGGGTCTGTGTTCATGGAGTTTGCATGTTCTCCCCATGCTTGGTGGCCTTTTCTCCAGATACTCCCGTTTCCTCCCACAGTCCCAAGACATGCGGATTGCCCATAGTGTGCCGTGCTTGTGCCCTGCAATAGACTGCCACCTCATCAAGGGTGTATCCTGCCTTGTGTCTCGAGCCCACCGTGGAAGGATCCAGATGAGCGGTATATTGAATGATTGACTCACTGTTCGTTAAGATATTTAAACTAAATCATTACATTATGCAAATAACCAGTTTGTTGTCCAGCGCAGACAATCCATATTTTTTCAGATTTCATTATTATCTGTTTTTTTTTGCTGTTGCAATTACACCATCAGTCTTTGTGAGGTGGGGCGTAAAGCTGAGGAGTGATAGAAACATTTCCAGGGTTATACCTTAAACACCACATCAGCGATTATGTGTGACATAAAGACTGAAGATTTACCGTGATAAGGCTTAAGGAAGAGATGTACGTTTAAAACAAATTGGGAATACGACTCGTTTTAGTCGCGCATCGCTGCAAATGTCCGATCGCGACCGCGTCTCACGGACTCATCAACTCCAACGGGGTTCAATTGTGCAGGCGCCCCTTCTTTGTCAAACCGTTCGGTTCTTTAAGGTACTGTAATTTAGATAAGCACTAATTTGGGATTATTCTCCCTGAATAATACAAGCACCAGGCCTGACCTGAGAAACCCATTCTTTCTGTGAGAAGCTTAAAAGCATGCAATTATCAGGAGCTACTCTAAAAAAAAAAAAAAAGAAAAAAGAAAAAAGAAAAACATGAATGGTGCTGGCCATTTTTTCGCAGGAGAGGAATCAATAATCCACCTGCCTGCTCGTGTGGAGATGCACCTCTACTGACTGACGCTGGATCAGACCTCAGAGACGGCAGATAATGCTGAAGACGGGCCAGCACTGAGACAGAACTGATCCCAGATCTGCCGTGGAAGGAAAAATGCGTCCATTGTGACAGCTCGGCCTTCCCACGAGCCTCCTCTTTCCCCTCACCCAGTCCACACCTGCCGCCTGCCGCCTTTGTCCCTCGGCTCGGGTTTTAGTTATTCTTGTTTTCCTCTTTTTCCTTTTGTCTCAAGGGAGGATTGACTTTTTTTCCTTTTTCTTTTCCTTTTTTTTTTTTACAGGGTGGGACTGCGACCTGTATGGCTGTGAGATCTGAGACGGCGACGCACGCTCCAGCTGTGAAGCTGCGGCTCTGTGATCGCACACACGCCACCGAGAAACCACGCAGTTGGCCTGTACTTTCTCTCAGTCTGACATTTGAGAACACTCAATTTCACTAAATGGAGGCTTCACCCACACGCACACGCACACACGCGCGCGCACGCGCGTGTACACGGACAGCGGCGACCGCGTTTGAAGTGGAACTGGCGTTTCGGACCATCCACGAGATGGCACAGGGGGAAACAAAAGCTCAAACGGACCACGAGGACTGAGGATTGTGTGTGAGTGTGTGAGGGAGAGAGAGAGAGAGAGAGAGAGAGAGAGAGAGAGAGAGAGAGAGAGAGAGAGAGAGAGAGTTTACGGGTTATAGAAAGGCCTGGGGGGTTTAGTTACTACCCTCCCTCACCCCGTTCCTCCTTTGTGGTGCCTGCTGTGGAGGAGTGAAGAGGTTGAAAGAAGGAAAAGAAGGGAGGGGGGGTGAGTACTAAACACAGGTGCCTACATCTGTTCATCCCAAGCACAGATGCTCACACAGTCATTCTCCAGAGAGAGAGAGAGAGAGAGAGAGAGAGAGAGAGAGATTCTCCAAAGTTTTACATTTTGTTTATTCTCTCCTCCTCTTAAACATCATTATCCATTATTAAGGGATTAAATTATTTTTTTTTTTATAGGAAACCCTAATAATCTTGATCTATTTAACAAATCAATGAAAAGCATATTTGTAATACTGTAGGCTATTTTAAGTTAAAGAAAATGAACAGACAATTAACAATGATTACCACAAATTAAACAAGAACAATTCAAAAAGATTAAGGTTGCGATGAGCATCCTTCAGTTTGTCCATCTGGGGGGGTTTTCTAAAGGTACCTACGGTATATTAATCAAGAATAAATAAATAAATAAAGCTAAATAGGGACAGCACGGTGGCAGAGTCAACTTGCACCTCCAGGTTCCGGGTTCGAGTCCCCTGTCTCAGGTCTCCGTGTGTGCTAGAGTTTGCATGTTCTCCCCGTGTTTAGTGAGTTTCCTCCAGGTTCTCCGGTTTCCTTCCGCAGACCAAAAACTTGCACATTAGGCTCTAATTGGTGGTGCCCGTAGTGTGTGAATGAGTGTGTGTGTGTGTGTGCCATATGATGGATTGGCACCCCATTCACCCCACCTCATGCCTAGTGAGTGAATATCTACAGGAAACTAGAATCATTAACTATCCAAAAACCCTGTGAGGAACCCTTGGTTTTAAAGAACTAAAGAGAACCTTTATCGATTGAGCTTGACAGACGAAGATGAGTCTTTTTCCACTGTACATCTGATCAGTTGGGGCGAGCCCGCGTACGCTGACTTCTCAGGGAACCCGGTGTGCTTTCAACTGCAAAAACGACCAGGTGTTCCTAATAAAGTGTCAAGTGTGTGCATGTAAAGGGGAAAGACAGGAGAATATTCGTCCCATTCGATTCCACTAGTTACCTTGTATTTTTAATGCAGCATTTGAATGTCCAAAAGATTCACAGGGAAATCCCACAATGCACAGCATCAAATCAGTGCCGAACCCCTGCAGCACAGGCAGCGCTGAGTAACTGTGATGACCTGCGCACTTTATAGTAAATAGAGAGTAGGGAATAGGGAGCAATGCATCAAAGAGTCAATATGTAAGAGTCGTCCCTGAAGCATGCCGGAAGCAGATGTGTTTTGATCCGCGCAGGCACGCGGCTCACACCCACAAACAGACGCACTCCCAGACTCACGCCACGCTCTCTATCTCACTACACACACACACACACACGTACACACACAGGGGAAAAGGAGGGGGGAACCTGTGTAATTATTGAATGATTGGACCCCCAGGGGCCCCCTTTAGAAGAAGCTCAGTGAAGCTGTGGCCATCGTGTCCATGGCTACCGTGCATGACAATGAGCTCGCACTGAGGCCGGGGTGGGCCAGGGAGGGAGGGGGGAGCAGGGGCCCGCGTTTGGACTGCTCCGCATAAACCCTCCTCCTACCCACTGACCCACCCACCCAACCTCCCAAAGGGGCAGCTGTCCGGAGTAACACGATCTGTACCACAGGTAGCCTGCAAAAACACACACACACACACACGTGTCCTACACTAAATTACAGAGAGCGTGGAAATGAGAGCGTGACAGGCGTGTGCTTAGAGCAACCCAGGTTACATTAGTCTTACATTATAAAGGCTCATAAAAGTGATTTGCGGGTGCTGCTGCATATGAGGCCAGTCTGTGATGTCACTCGTTGTAAAACTCCATGGATTTGGACCAATAATGTTCAAAAATAGAGGAACTCAATGCAATGTTTATGGTCAATACATATTATTAATATAAAAAAGTTATTTTTTCACTAATGACATATATCAGGTTTAGGCTCAGCAACGTTATGTGGAAACAAAATGAAATCAGCTGACAACCAGAACCTCATTTATTGTCACATAAACATTGCTGAGTCTCAACCTGACCAACTGAAGCAGGCTTGTACAGTGGACACTATGCATGATGGGTGCATCACTTTATGCGCTTCCCTTCTTACCCTGACACGCCCATCGCTCTGGAGTAGGCTTGATCTAGACTCATCAGGTCACATAAACTTTGTCCACGACCATGTTTCTTCCCCAAAATCTACTTTGTTTTTTTTTACGTTGCAGTGTAGTATAGGCCAATTATTTTAACCCTTTGATGTGGGAACATTTTGTGGTGGTCAGGCAATGTATATAGGAACCACTGGATACAATAAACGATAAATAATACTGGCAACAAAAGATGTACCCTTGACAAAACATCACTCCAGTGGCAAGGAAATATAGTTTGCTTCCTTAACTCGCTAAATAATAAAAACCTAAAAAAGTCACCTTAGGACAAGTATGTTATTGTATTAGCAATTAACTAGCAGACTATCTTATAAATTGAGATTGGCAGGTTTGAGATGGTTGGAGAGGAGGACGTTGATGCATATTAATCTTTTCTTGAACCAGCAGGAGGACATGAGGACGTTTCTGTATGCTGTTTTTAAAGTTTCATTTACTGAAATATATTGTTTTCCACACCACCTCACTTCTCCATTCCCGTAGCTGTCCGCATCAAATTCAAAACCCTGATGATAACGCTGTAATAACGCCCCCCCCCCCCCCCCCCGCCCTTTTGGTCTGTTTGTTTATTATGACGTCATATATCGATTACGTCATCGTCACCACTGCATGTTTGATGTGTACTTAACCCATAGCTCTGTGATGAGCTCGCCTCTGGTCTGTGCTACGGGTTTATTTATTATGACGTCATATATCAATTACGTCATCGTTTCCCCTGCATGTTTGATGTTTACTTAACCCATAGCTCTGTGATGAACTCGCCTCTGGTCTGTGCTACAGTATTATTTATTATTTATTATGACGTCATATATCGATTACGTCATCGTCACCACTGCATGTTTGATGTTTACTTAACCCATAGCTCTGTGATGAACTCGCCTCTGGTCTGTGCTGCGTGTCTATATACTATAATGTCATGTGTTGATGACGTCATCGTTTCCCCTACATGTTTGATATGTTATGCACCCATAATGCAGTAATAACCCCCACCCCCCCCCCTCTGATTTGGGCTACATGTTTATTGGGTGTCTGCGCGTGCCAAACGCGTATTCCACCGCGTCGGATTCCGCAGCTCGCGCTCGGTCCGATCGATAGGTCATCATGCGACATTACAGCCCCTAATTGAGGATCCACCCCATCCACCCCATCCACCCACCACCACCACCACCGACATCACCACCACCACGCGACCTTAATATGATCGATCCCGTGTGAGACGCGCGCGGTTTGCGTTCCCACGGCCGTCCCATGTGGCCTGCGCTCCGCTGGGACGGAGAAACTTCCCGGCTTCACCCGCGCCATCTGGTCCCGGGGCGGCCCATACCGTTACAGCGACACGTCAAGCGCGCGTCCGTGTCCAGGAGCGGGAGGGGCCGGTGGGCTGGGCACGTGGATGTGCGCGCGAGTGGGCGCGTGTGCGCGCGCCGATCGAGAACAGAGCGCGCACGTGTGTGTGTGTGTGTGTGTGTGTGTATGTATGTGTGTAAGTGAGTGAGAGAGAGAGAGAGAGAGAGAGAGAGAGAGAGAGAGAGAGAATGAATGGTGTGTAGTCGGTGGCAGATGGCTTGTGCGGCTCTGGTCGCGTCTTTAGGCGTAGCGTATCCCCCCATCGTACCCTTCCACCCCTTCACCCCCTTCCACTGACTACACCCCCCTCGAGGGCCTTCACAATCAATGAAAAACGAAAGCATAAAGACAAGGAGAGAGAGAGAGAGAGAGAGAGAGAGAGACTCATCCTGCTCTCTCAACATGTTTACTGTAATGTCTATCTAATGATCAAAGGAATTATAAAAGGAAATTATCCGACTTTCAAATTTGCTCAAATACTTCTTATTAAGAGCCTGCTGAATTGCTTTGAACTTATCTTTCATTAACCTCTACATTCATAGGCATTTGGCAGATGCTCTTAAGAAGCTCTTTGAAGTTTCCATCATTGGGTAGTCCCTTACACTGGGTTACTAGGTTACTAACTACAGTTAGTACAATCAGTCAAACACTGTTGGAAAGGCCTTTTTTGAGTGGGGGCCTATTATCCAAAATATCTAAAAACACAGGGCTTCAGTCTTCCCTTAAAGATTTCCAGTGACTGCAATCTGTTATACAGACATCTTCAGCTGTACAGACATACTGGATAGAGGAAGTTTATTCCACCACCCAGGTGCGGAAACAGAACTTTAAAAAAGTTCTATCATTGGATAAATCCTTACTGGGTTAATAGGTTCCTAAGTACCATTCAGTCAAACACTGTTGGGGAGAATCGAGCCGAATATCTAAGAAACAGATCGCTTGAAGATTACCAGTAACTGAAGTTCATTTCACCACCTATGTGCCTGAACAGAAAACAGTCTAGATGCATGTCTTTCTCGATCCCTGAGAGATGGTGGGACTAATCAAGCATTGCTATCCGGAGACTCTAAACTACATTATATTGCCTTATAAGAGGCAGGGTACACCCTAGACGGGTTGCCAGTCCATCACAAGGCACAAGTACGCACACACTCACACACTCACTCACACATTATGGGCAACTTGGGAATGCCAATTACCCTAATCTGGAAGGTTAATTGAGAAAAACCAAGTACGGGGAGAACATGCAAATTCCATGCACACAGACCCGAGATTGAAATCAGGAGGTGTAAAGCCACAGTGCTAGAAAAATTAACTGTCCTGTCCAAATGCTTTATAATGTTTTTATATTTGAATAGTTTTCCTAGTTTGTAGTGTAGTAGCCTTCAGAAGTACTAACCTTTCATCTTCTTAGATAAGCTTTGAATCATCAAGCAATATGGTAACATAGAACACATCGTTATTTAGAGCAGTTACAATACTTTCATTTGCAACATCAGCACTAAATGAGAGCTAAAATACCTGTGAGTTCTTACCTTCAATGGCTTTCCCTCCATCCTGATTATATGTAATATAATCTGATTTTTGCATATTTGTCACACTTAAATGATTTAAATCATCGAAAAATTAATTGAGAATGTAATTGCCTTCCCGCTTGCTAAATCATTAAGTTACATTTTACTTGCCACACCCAGGCCTGATTACAGCCAAACCGTTTGAATAAAGAAATAATTTAAATTGAATCTGGTGAGAAAGTGAAGCATGGTAAAAGCTTTTAAAAAGAGAAATTTGCTTGATAAGGTCAATCATTTCAAAAGTGTATAAAGTAGGTGGAAATAAAATGCTTGACTTAAAATTCTGTGATTCTAACTACTATGTTTCCATGTGACAGTTTGATTAAAAATTATTTGCTTTCAGATGAGATAAGTTACATGCATGATGACCAAGGAATGTGGGAACAATAATAAAGGCCCTGGCTGTATGTGCTGTATCGATGCTCCAGTCTATGGTTGCCTGTCTAAATTTAAGGCTTATCTTTACAGAGCTTATCTACTTCCATCACTTTCCTCTTTCATGCAATAGCGTCTGTGGCTAAAGGTATGTATCGCAGCATCATCTAATCTCTGACCTGATTTGCCCAAATGCTGCAAAGCTTAATTTAACCGAGATGTGGTTCCATGTAGACATAGGCAACCGAGAATGTGCCATTGTAAGTTGAATAATATGAACTTAGTGCTGTGTTAACAACTTTGTCACAAACACCAGCCATCCGAAAGGCGTTAACCCCTTAAAACACACTATTTATCAGACTGGTGGGTGGAGTAGTATTTTCATAAAGCACTCTGCTTTCATATGGCAGGAGACTAAGATCATTTGTTTTTCTTTTTCTTTTTCCCTTGCCGGTGCCATTATCCCTCTTGTCCTGTCTGTAACCGAGCAACAGCCCGCAAGTCTTTTCACAATCCCATCTTTTGCCTCAGAAAAAAAAAAACTTTGTGATGTCAGAATTCGAATGAACTCAGCGGGCATAACTTAACAGTGATGCAATTTGTCTTGCTTGTGTTTGGTTACTATGGACCGCATTGCAAATAGCTTTTTGTGCTAAATAAAATCACACTTAAATGAATGATCAAATTAAGAACAACCGCCCCCCACCACCACCACAACCCACCACCACCGCTACCACCCATACACACATTCTCATAGCCCCTCCACCAACAGCACCATGCACACACACACCTCCCTTTTGTACAGAGAAGTTAAGAATACATTTAGTTTTTTCAAGAAAACTGGAAAGATGCAAGGGTGGAAACTAAAAAAAAACACGTTAGGTGTTTGGGTTAAAAAGTCCTAAAAAGAAAGAGAGAGAGAGAGAGAGAGAGAGAGAGACATAAGAAGCTGATGGACTTGTTTTTCCCTGTGTGTGTGTAGGAAAAGGGGGGTCCTGTAATTGTGAGATTGCGCTAGTGCGCATGCGCGGCCGGTGGGAGCTCTCGCACCCCGTTATATTGTAAGAGGGGGAGAGCAGGTGCTGGCCGAATTAACATACAGCTGAGCGCGCGGAGAGAGCAAACTTTACTCCAGTAACACACAATGGCGAAGTGCCCCGGGGATGGCCACACGAGCCACATACACACACGCGCGCGCACACACGCGCACGCTTCAGTCTCTTTTCTGAAAGTATCACACACGCGCATTGCTCGTGCACCCGCCTGCAAAAAAAAAGAGAAAAAAGAAAACAAGTGGAGAATTTGGCTTCCATACAAATAATGCAATCTGAATGTGTGTGTGTGTGTGTGTGTGTGTGTGTGTGTGTGAGTGTGTATCGGCGGCTAAATTTCCCTCTGATGGCATGAAGGATGTTTTTCTTCATAAATGCGACAGGAAATGACATCAAAGAGATTGGCTGATCTGATCGTTTGATCGGGTTAATCAAACAGTTTAAAACGAAACAAAAACATTGATTCATCATTACTTTGATAATACAAAAGTTACAAATGTAGGATATTCCTAAATTCGAGTTCCCTTATATGAAAATAGTTATATATATATATAGATAGATAGATAAAAAAATTAAAGAATTAAAAAGCTTTGATGTTGCCATGAAAATTCCAAAGTAAGCAAGTGGAAGCAATTTGACTGTAAATACAATTTAAAAATGCAGTTTAATCCACCATTCCAATGTGTGTTTTTTCTTCTCCTCTAGGCTATCTATGTATACAGAGAGAGAGAGAGAGAGAGAGAGAGAGAGAGAGAGACTGCTTGATGAAGCCAGGGTATTTTGAGGAGGAGGAGGGGGGGTGTATTGGTGGTGTTGTGATGGGGGAGCCCCATCAGAAAGCATGGGACAGATTGGGGGTGGTGATTCATTAGCATATTAGTACCCCGGCATGTGGCACCCCCATATAAAACCTGCATCCAGGCGGTCTGCCCCAGCAGAGCCAAAACGCAGCGCGGGGAGAAAGACGGCCGAAAGAAAAGGAGGCGCGTCAGGACAGTGACAAAGCGCTCGGGGTTGTTTTTTTTTTTTTTTTTTTTTTGGGAACCGAGCAGGAACGGAACTACAATTGCACACATACACTTACACAGACTTGCACACACTCACACATAAGTTAACGAGTCACTGTTTTGTGTTTATGAAACTGAACGATCTTGAGGATTATTTCTGTGGAAGCAACAAGTAAGGCATTTTTTGGGAAGGAAGACTTTGTGGATTTCTTTGGCATCAATGGGAACAAGGAGGCACTGAGAGGGAACAACGGATGAATCAGTCGGAGGGGAGCATCTGAGGGGCTCAGAGACTTGGTTTTTGTATTTATATAAAAATTTATAAATAAACTTAATTTATTTATTATTTATTTATTATTATTCACCATGGGACGCGTGCTTCTGTTGCTCTCAGCCTTGTGCGTCTTGGCAAACCAGGTAACTTATAGCATCATATACAGTATTATATGATAAGTATATTAAGTATATATATATATATATATATATATATATATATATATATATATATATATATAATTGCGTTGTATTCGTGCAATATTACTGGGAACTACTTTCTTTAATCATTTTTGCATGGTTTTGTTTTGTGTAGGCTTTGTGCTCTGGCGTGTTTGAGCTTAAGCTGCAAGAATTTCTAAACAAAAAAGGCATCCAAGGCAACAGAAACTGCTGTAAAGGCGGCCTGACGTCGCCGTACCAGCAGTGCGAGTGCAAAACGTTTTTCCGCGTGTGCTTAAAACACTACCAGCCCAACGCCAACCCGGAGCCGCCCTGCACCTACGGCAGCGCGGTCACTCCCGTCCTGGGATCCAACTCGTTCCAGATCCCGGATACGTTACCGGATGGCTCGTTCACCAACCCGATCAAGCTGAACTTCGGCTTCACGTGGCCGGTGAGTCCTTTGACTTGCTCGCATGTTGATGCTGAGTGCGCATGGAGAGGCACATGATACTGCGCGCCATGATCCTGCTCGTTCGGTTAAATTGATTGCTTTTTTGTTTGTTTGTTTGTTTGTATAGGGAACGTTTTCACTCATCATTGAGGCAGTGCACGCAGAA
Source organism: Clarias gariepinus (assembly GCF_024256425.1). Classification (NCBI taxonomy): domain Eukaryota; kingdom Metazoa; phylum Chordata; class Actinopteri; order Siluriformes; family Clariidae; genus Clarias; species Clarias gariepinus. The sequence continues at coordinate 9,214,115 of NC_071117.1, forward strand.
TCCAAAGAGGATCTTACAACAGGTAGGCATTGTTTACATGAAACGCTTTGTACTTTGAAGTCACATGTAAAAAAAAAAAAAAAAAAAGTAATAATATAAAATGCAACTTTGTTTCGTGCGTAACGCTTTGAAGTTGTTTAAGTTGTTTATGTTTTTTGCATTGCAAACGAACAGAGAATCCAGAGCGCATCATCAGCACCATGACCACGCAGAGACACCTGACGGTGGGAGAGGACTGGGCTCAGGACCTGCACAACGCGGGAAGAACCGAACTCAAGTTCTCCTACAGGTTCGTCTGTGATGAACACTACTACGGAGAAGGATGCTCGGTTTTCTGCCGCCCCAGAGATGACACTTTCGGTCATTTCACCTGCGGGGAGCGCGGAGAGATCATCTGCGATGCCGGATGGAAGGGGCAATACTGCACCGAGCGTAAGTACCACATACTGTATATGGGATGCGATACATACAAACATCAGGGCTTGAAAGGGTTAAACCGATTGTGCGTTATTTATTTTTTGGCTGATGAACTTATGATTGGGATTTTTTTTAAGAGTATTAGTTTTTTCAGTTCTGGACAAGCCTCCAAATCTCAATTTGCGTAAAAGCGCGTGCTTATTGCTTTGTGTGTGTGTGTGTGGAGGGGAATAAAATGGACCATTTATTTAGTGAAAGACTAAAGAAGAAAAAAAAAACTTAACGGTTAAGGGGCGACTTGTAGGTTAGCTACCGCCCCCCTCCTTATTCTCCCCTCCCGACTTTCACAACACCACTTGATTTATTCAAGTCGGGGCAAAGAAAGTTCTTTTCTTTTTTCGGAATAATCTCACGCGTGCCATAAATTTACATGCCCGAGTCTGATTGGTCGCTTCCTGAGTGGGCCGGGCGCTGATTGGCTGGCGAAGGGGCGGTATTGTTCGAAGTGGGGCAGCTGCCGGCAGCGCGGAGACAATGGAGCAGCTGTCGTGCGCTGGCTGCGCGCACACCAGCTGTCCACTCTTATCTTCACTGCCCGAAGACACTGCAAAAAAAAAAAAAAAATAGAAGTGAAGAAGAAGAAGGACAAGAAAGAAGGAGAGAGAGAGAGAAAAAAAAGTTTTTTTTGACCCTCAGGGTAAAGAGAGAGAGAGTATGGTCATGTTGGTCAGGTCTCTTATTGTCCTCATGCTTAAGCAGAACCTCTCCACAAAGATAAGCTGATTTTTTAAAAAGCAGAATGTAACAGCTAATAGGTTTAGCGACCCCTGTCTTTTAAGGCAAAATGAACTACCCAGGATTTATAGTGTAATCAAAACAAAGAGCATTTCCCTACAGAACCGTGGTTCTAATGTGTCCATTCTTTTTGTCCCTTTTTTAAAAATTTATAGCAATCTGCCTTCCTGGATGTGATGAAGAGCATGGCTTCTGTGAGAAACCTGGAGAGTGCAAGTAAGTCCTGTAGAACAAACCTGCTTTCATAAAGATATCCTAAACTCATCAGGTGCCCGATTCTACCCTATATGCTGAGGAAAAATGTTATAGTTGTTTACTTTTCTTGTTCGCGAAACTAACTTTGTTTGTTCTTTGATCGCGTAACAGGTGCAGAGTGGGCTTCAAAGGCCGATACTGTGACGAGTGCATTCGTTACCCTGGATGCCTTCATGGGACGTGCCAACAGCCATGGCAGTGCAACTGCCAGGAGGGATGGGGTGGCCTTTTCTGCAACCAGGGTACGAACAAAAAAACAGAAAAACAACGTACTGTATGTAGAGAGAGAAGAGAGAAAAAAGTAGAAAAAAATTGTTCATAAAAAATATTTTCTTTAAGTTCAGTACAAAAGATACACAAAAAACTAACATAGAAAGCGAGCAAGTGAAAATATAATAATTAGATGCAAGACAAAAAAAAATCAATCAGAAGAGTCTGCAGCTGTCCAGCTGTCACGCTGGCCAGCCGTGAGCTGCTGTTTTCATCACACTAATCCTCCGTTTGTTGCACACGTCTTTCTTTCCCTCCAGATCTGAACTACTGCACACATCACAAGCCCTGCCTGAATGGAGCCACTTGTAGCAACACCGGCCAAGGCAGCTACACCTGTTCCTGCCGCCCGGGATTCACAGGCACCAGCTGCGAGATCGAGGTCAACGAATGTGCCGGAAATCCGTGCCGCAACGGAGGGAGCTGCACTGTAAGTCTCTGCACTGACATAGCAAATGAGCTTACACAAATTGTTGCTGTGTCAGGGTACTGACACACTGACACTGGTTTTGTTTTGTTGCTGACCCTTAATTAATTTCACATTATCTTCCAGGACCTGGAAAATACCTACACCTGCGCCTGTCCTCCGGGGTACTATGGCAAACACTGTGAGCTCAGTGCCATGACTTGTGCAGATGGTCCGTGTTTCAACGGGGGGCGCTGTGCTGATAATCCTGATGGTGGCTACTTCTGCCAGTGTCCCACTGGTTACGCTGGCTTTAACTGTGAGAAGAAGATCGATCACTGCACATCTGGTCCTTGCTCAAATGGTACGACTGGCTGTTTGATTTCAGAAAATCTTTGCCTGATTGGCTATAGTGAATAGTTGTCATTTAAGAAAACAACTGATTCCAAGATGAGTATTTTTACCTTAGGAAGGTTGAAAAACATGTGCAGTCTGGTTTTACTATTTGGTTTTCTTCACTTATCATTTCATCCTGCAGGCGCCCGGTGTGTGGACCTAGTGAACTCGTACCTGTGCCAGTGTCCTGAGGGTTTCACCGGGATGAACTGTGACCGCGTGAGCGATGAGTGCTCCTTATTGCCCTGCCAGAATGGCGGGACCTGTCAGGAGGGTGCTAATGGCTACACATGCACTTGCCCACCAGGTTACACGGGACGCAACTGCAGCTCACCCATCAGCCGCTGCCAGCACAACCCATGCCACAATGGCGCCACATGCCACGAACGTAACAACCGCTATGTTTGTGCATGCGTGCCTGGGTATGGAGGACGCAACTGCCAGTTCCTGCTCCCAGAACGTGCATCCCAGGCTGCCAACGACATCCCATGGACGGCGGTAGGCTCTGGCGTGTTGCTGGTACTTCTGCTGATTGTGGCGTGCGCCGTTCTGGTGGTATGTGTGCGATCGAAGGTGCAGCAGCGGCGTCGAAGCCGTGAGGAAGAAGCAGCGAACGGGGAAAGCGAGACTATCAACAACCTCACGAATAACTGCCACCGGGACAAGGACCTCAGCGTCAGCGTGGTGTCTGGTTTGGCGCCGGTCAAAAACATTAACAAGAAGATAGATTTCCATAGCGAGCATGACTTGAGCTCCAACGCAGAGAAAGGTGGTTACAAGTCAAGGCACCAAGCGTCCGACTACAACCTTGTGCAAGAAGTGAAGTATGAAGTCAAGCATGAGGTGAAGCTGGAGCACATCGGGAAAGAGACAGCAGCAGCAAGGGATCTGTCCGATAGCTGTGAAGACGTGAAGTGCCAAAGCTTGCAAGACACTTGCGAGTTCGAAGAAAAACGCAGGAAACGTTTGAAAAGGTGAAAATTGAAAAAGAAAAAAAAATTTCTGGAGCAGTCTTATATCATTCCTGCTAAATTTATTCCCAGCGATACTAATGCCATCTATTTATGTTTTGTTTCTTCACAGTGACGCATCGAAGTATTCCGAGTCAAGATGCTCCGAGTCAAAGTTCTCAGAGTCAAAGTACTCTGAATCAAAGTATCCTGAGTCGAACTATTCCGATTCGCTGTATTCCGAGTCAGCATGCGCATCCGCATGTGCATCGGCGTCCGTGTCGGCATGTGTCGACACCAAATACAAGTCCGTCATGGTCATGTCGGAGGAAAAAGACGAATGTGTAATTGCAACCGAGGTGTGTATCCAATAAAACGATACGATCGATTCTTGATTGATCTCCTTAATCTTACCTTACAAACCTTACATTCCCTCTAACTAACGGCGATCTTGTTTTCTTCTTCCCTTGCTCAGGTGTAATTGGCCTCAAGGAAGCCGATGCTCATTGGGTGCTATGGAGGACGTTTTTGACCTTCCATAGAAAATGCTGCTGCTCAAAACCTTAGGTGGAAATGTCCCACCTCGTGATTACTGCTGCTGAGAAAGTAGGACTGATTTAACTGATATTCAGGGTGAGCTGGTTCTCTGTTCTGAACAAAATCGCAGGCAAACAATGGCCTGCAGGCTTGGAAACGTCCTGAAGTGAACAGAGGAGTGGTCACGGAACGTTTTCCACCCCTCTTTCAAACGTATCTGTAAAATTTACCTGTAAAGCCATTTTATAAAGGTGTTGGACAGTGTGTGTCCATTTCGATATCGTTTAGATTTATGACGCAAAGTATGAAAAGAAAGAAAATGTCCGGAAGTAAAAGAAGTAGGAATTCGAGGAAATGTATCGCAATGTTCTGCCATGTGGTGTGCGGTACTGTGGCAACGTTGTGGCAATGTTTTATCAATGTTTTGGCAACATTTGCTGTAATTCTTTTTTTTTTTGGTTTTCGCCAATTTCTCCAACGCCCACACAGGTGCTATTACTGTGCCCAGAGAATGCACCAAACATGAAAGATGTTAAAGAAGAATAGATTAAGAAAGAAATGTATCACAGCGTCTTTGGCGGTGTCCATCCCGTGGATTCTACGGCGACGTCGTGGCAACGTTTTAGCAATATTTTGGCAACATTTGCTGTTTTTTTTTTAAATCGCCAGTATCGTCAAGCCCCACGAGTCAGTGTGCAAAAGACCACATCAGAACGGTGGATGTTTGGCCATACTGGCCTGTCTTTCACTCGGTTAAATGGTGCATATTGAGTCACATGACCAGTGGAGACTATATGTATTACGTGATCACTGTGTAAATGCGGAAAAAAAGTAATAAGTGTGCAAAAAAGATTAAAAAAACCCTGTCTTCCGAGCCTAAACTTCTTTTTGTAATAATATGGTTTATATGGTTTCGTATAAGTATGTAATTATGTTCCGTCATGAAAAAAAAAGCATTTGTGTTAATATGAATAATATCCTAAGTTGTTTGTTTTGCCTGTTTCATTTTTTTATTACGAAATGTGTATGATTTACCTTAATTTATTTTATTTAAGTTGTATTTCTAAATTTTTGTAAGGTTTTTAAGATTATTTAAGTTCTTTCTTAAGTTGTACTCCTTACTCGCAATGGCACTTCGGGTTGCTGGGATGTTTCAAAATATTATTATTTAAGAGGATTGTAAAAAGATGTTATTATTGGTATTGTTTTTTTGTTTTTCGTTCCTGTCTTTTGTTTTCATTTTTTGAGAAGGATTTAGCTTAAATTATTTTTCCAAATAAAGTAAAATATGAAATATTAAATAAAGGTTTGGACTTTTCATTCTTTTCATGTTCACTTTTTTCCATGTTATACTTGAAATATACATTTATGTTATAGAATAATGTAAAGAAATTTATCAAGAAGCAGTAAATGAATCCTGTAAACAAAAAAAGCCACAGAATTCCAATAAAATACACAACAGCATCAGTTTCAGAGGTTACACACTTTCCTAGTTTATGATCTTGCCTGTACTTTTTTTTTTTGGCATTTTATAGCTGTTAGTTTTTTTCTCCATGTTATTAGCGGTCCTTTACAGGAATGGGTGGATGGAGGGATGGAGGGAGGGTGGTGGTGGTGTGTGTGTGGGGGGGGTGTTCAGTTCTTTTGATAGGGATGTGAACAGAGCTAATCATTGCCATCTGCTGCAGCCTCCTGCTCACCCCATACCGAGCCATTCAAACCGCACACAGTCCTCCCTCTGGCTCGGCCACACATATAACACAGAGACCAGCGCTCTGAAAAACATGGCAAAACGGACCAATTATACCGACAACTCTGTCAACATTAGCTGAGAAAGAGAAACCCTTCTGAATTTTATATTAGCCAGAATCAGAATTTAAAATTTCACAGAATTACCGTAATAACAGAACCAGTGAACCTGCAAATATCAACTTAGTTTATTACTTTATTATTGCTGAAATCACACACATTTTAACTTTGCTTTTAATTTTAATACATGTTTTTTTTTTTATCACTCCAACTTATTCTAAACTTTTCTTTATGTTAAAAAGAGTTAGTTTTTTAAATTGTTAGATGCGAATTGCGAGTTAAAACTTGGACTGAGTAACTTGAGTAGGACAGGAGTGAAAGTAATCATTTTTGTGCAGGTCTCTTACGACATTCATCAGCGTGACTCTGGGGAGTAGGCGGCGTCACGCACAATGCTGCGCTGGACAATGGCGCAATACAAAAGGGCAACATTTGGGAGTGCCAGTGTGTGTCTCTGAATGGACGGAGAAGGGGAGGAGGGATGGGATGCGATGGGGAGTGGGGGGCTGTGGGGCAAAGAACGACAGATGTTGTCTGTCCTCCTGAGTCAAAGCGCCCTGCAGGCAGAAAACACCAGCAAGACCCCACATGGCCAAGGAAGATAGAGACAATGGAATTACTTAAAGTTTGGGCCAAGCTCATTTCGCTCCGCTCGACTGACCATGCTTGAATTACTTTAGGGTAAACTTTGCGTAACTTTACTTTGCAATTCTTCACTGTTTACCATATGTCACACCTTTATATATACCAACCTATAAGCTACACCTTATCCTAAGATTCAGGGTTAAAAAAAAAAAGAAAAAGTCAGTTATTTTACAGAAAACTAGGATTTAAGGAACACGCCTGATCCCTCAATTAGCACAAATGACTTAGCTGACTCAATGGAAAACTGGACCGGGAAACGAGAAGGATTGCTCTGTGATCTCATTGCAATTTAATGAGCAGATCATGTGGTGTCCTCAGGGAACTGACAGTAACGCTATATCCCCACGCAACATGCACACCGAAAAGTGCGGCACCGCTCAAATAACTTCAAAACTTCTGACAAACGCCATCTGCCATGCTTCAGAAAAGGCTTCGAATGTGCAACAGTTGATTAAAGAACGTGGACGTTGTAGAAATAAGGCGGCAATCGGTTTCAGATAATACAGGAAGAACAAACAGGAGGTATGAAGACAGAAGTGAAAAAGATAACAAGGAGCAAGGCAGTGGCAGCACAGGACATGATGAAAAAGTCATGAGTGGAGGCCGAGTCAAGCTTGTGTTACACTCTGACGCATCTAAAGTAATGAACAAGAGACCAGGACGAGGGGATGGAGAGAAGAAGGAGAGGGATAAGACTCTGGCACCGTCGACGGGAGAGGCTCCTTCGTGGCAGTGAGTACACACTCTTCTTCTATTCTGATATAGCTCGTAAACATTCCGTCTCTCGCTGGTTGTGTGTTGCTTACGGTATTTATTTGTTTCTTGTTTAATCATTAACTGTCCCTTGATACAAATGTTTCAATGATGTGTTTTGGCAGACTTTAGCTGAATTCGGTCCTCGTGCTTGATTAACGTGCTTAGTCTAATCATTGGCATGAACCCGATCTGACCTTTGAGCTCTCAGGGGCCGGTGCCATTCCTGATTCACATTAAAAGATCCTGTTTCTGCTAAGGATCCTGCTAAGATTGCACCTATCAAGCGACAAAGGATTCTCTCTCATCACCTCTTCAACCTAAATTATTCACTCTTGGTTGGATTATGTCACATTTTAACAATCAGCCAGATTAAGAAGTAGTGTGCTTAACGATTAGCTGTCGTCCTGTTGGAGCGTTCCTGTTGCGCTCCTCCTCCTCTTGGCCTGGAAGTAGGATGACAGAAGCGAGGTTGCATGGCCAACACCAAATGTTACTGCTAGATTTTTATCCTTGTTGTTATTTGTGATCGTACTTTATAATTCATTATTTAGTTTTGTTTTTCTATTCTCTTACAGACACTGCTAAGACCGAGGAGACCTACCCGAGTGACTAATCAAAGAGAACCCAGGATACGTTCTTCGGAAAGGACGAATCTGAAGATGCCAGCAGTGTATAACCTACGTGTATAACCTGTACATACTTCTACAAACCCCTTTTCGAATCTGGAAAGGTTTCTAGAGAATGACTCAACTTGATTCTCCTCTGCAGCATACCGATCGCCGTTCTGAAATGGAGTCGCGCAGTAGAAACACCAGTAGAAGGAGCAGTGTCAGTCAACGCACAGGTGAGATGGGACATACATGGACATGCATGGCTTAAACCTAAAGGTTTGTTTAAGCATTATTGTTATATGGTGGACTTGCAGCAAGCACTCTGCACTCTCAACACTGTGGCCAAGTCCAGCCACTGGGTTTTAAACAAGTTAGTGCAACCTAAGAGCCAGTTTCAAGCCTGGGTAAAATGGTGGGGCTTACATCAGTAAGGGCATTCGGAAAGATAATAAAAGGTGCAAAATTAAATACATGTGGACCTGGTGATCCTCTGTGACAACATGTTACGGGAGTAGCTGATAGAATAAAATATTTAAAATCCAGACGATGGCATTAAACTGGTAGTCATTTCTAAAATTGTCAACATAGTGAAAGATGAATGTAAATAACATGAAAAATGACAACATTCTGGGATTAACTCGATTTTGTTGAATTGGTTTTGATTAATTCATGATTTGTTTATTCCTTGTGGACAAAAATGCTTGTCGACCAATTCACTTAGCTAGGAGATAACTACCTCTTCCAAAGAAAGCCATTGCATTCTACTGTCCTCTGTAAAAAGTGATAGTTTATAAAGACACCTGAAATGTAATGCCAATTCAAAGGCGTTTGAACGTCTAGACATCACGCATTGTAAAGGTCAGACAAGGTGCATTACATAAATTATATATCATGCTGGAAGCGCTGTATCAATTACAACACATTTTTCTCTAACAGAACCAAAAAAAGAGAGGGAACCAAGCAGCACTCGTGCCATTTTCCAAAGAGCCAACCGCTTCCTGTCCTGTGACCGAGAACAGCCGAATGGCAGCCCTCCATCTCCTGTGCGGTATTACGAGAGAGGACACCCTCTTCCCAGCAACTGCAGCCCTGAACGCAAAGCCACTATTCCCTTTCGAAACCCTGAACTGGGCCTTCCGTCGTTCAGGAGGCGCAATAACACGCTTACCAATGAAGCCATGAGTGGCCTTTCTCCTTTACGCTGCATGACCTATTCGAACTTCAGACGTGGTGACAGTCAGTCACGTGCAAGTCCTCGTTCATGTAGCCCAAGGTCTAACAATGTCTCTCCGCACCGGCAATCCCATCGCAGAGGCTCGACCTCACATCTCCATGTAAGCTCTCATGCTTCGTCCAAACGAGCTTCTCGGAAATGCAGTCCAGCCACACGACGAGCCTCAGTGGTCTCACAGACGCACTCCCCATCCCAAATATCTGCCTCTAACAGATACACAGATTCATCATGCCACTCGCAGAAGCGAAGCCCTTCCCAGAGTTCCTATGGCCAGCACAGCCTGGACTCAGAAAAGCTGTATCGTAACCTACAATCAATTGCCAGTTCAGCAGAGTCAGACACCTCTCAACAGGGAAGAAACAGCTGGTCAAAAAGGTCTAGGTCCAAAATGGAAACTGACAGTTACTGCTACGAAAATGGCCGAAGCAGCCACAGTAGTGGTCGAAACAGTCGGAAAAGTGGACGCAACACTGGTTGCACCAGCAGAGAGTTCTCACCACCAGGTAGTGAGTACAACAGAAAACAATTTTCCTCAAAAGGAAGTCATATGACTGGGTATAATAGTCGCACCAGTGGACGCAACACAGGCTCTAACAGCCATGACAGCTCACCTCCTCGTCGTGAATATGATCAAAATGGTCACAGCTCAACAGGGGACAGGAAACAAAACCATTACAAAGATGATAAAGAACGAACATTATCGAAGTCATCCACATCAGACAAACACTCCAGAACAAATCATATCCAATCACAGGAGTCCACACCACACTCTACCATGAGCCCAGCTTCTCCGGAGGTGCCACATAACACCTCGTCCTCCAAGCAAACCCAAGTAGAAACCACAAAATCTGACAACCAGGCCACTGAGAGAAGCAGAAGTACTATTCGGCGTGGTCTGGAGGCACTGATATTCTCTGAAAACACAAGATCAAAGAGCCAGCCACCTGTGCCAGAGATGACCATAGAGGACTACGTGGTCATAGCTGATATCCCCAGAGTAAATCTGTACCCAGAAGAAGAAGAGGCAATCATAGTGAGAAGGAGGCCTCAGAGTCGGAGTCCACGTAGAGACAAACAACACAGGTCAGAGAGATACAGGGACAGGTTGGGTTGATTTATTGGTCATGATCGTTGCTAGCATTTACACTGATAAAATCTTGGTAAAAAGTCAGGCAAACTAAAGACAGTAACCATTGCGTCTTTGTGCCCAGTAAGGATGAAGTAGTCACTTTTAATGTTGTCCTTGTGGCCACCCGTGTCCTTCACTCCTGTTTGGGTCAGTTCGTGTTTTTGAATATACGGTGGTGTTAGGTTAGTTTTAGTGTCGGTGTTACGTTTCTACAAGACGGTGTTAAATTTCCCAGATTCCCCTTCTTTCTTTGTTCTCCGTGAGTTCGTCCTTATTACTTACATATATTGCAACACTTCCGGTGGTTTTTTTCCTCTCTTTTGTTTCCTGGAATCTCTTGATGTGGTGGATGTGCATGATGCATGGCGTTTGGCAAAGGACTTAAATATCTCTTTGTGCTGTTAATAACCTAGAGCAGGGGTGCCAGGGCCATAATCCTGTCCTCACTGCACATACATTTTTAAAATCATAATCATCACATCTTTTTTATCTAGCAGACAATGCACATTTCTGACACTTAATTATGTCATTGTAATGTAGCCTGGTTTAGCTTACCCTGTGTGTTATCCTATTCTGCATGTCTTTGGACTTTGGGAAGAAACAGCAGTACCCAGAGGAAACCCACGGGGGATTTTTCACATTGTTTTAAGATACTGTATTTTTACATTATAATATTAAAATACTTTATCTTGAAAGAATATAAAAAGATCATCTCATATTTTTAACATGAATGCATTTTATGCTATAACTAAAATATTTTACTAAAAAAACATCTTGTTAACAATATACTTATACTTAAAAAAGTGAAACATATATATGTTTATTATCATTTTTCTTATGTGAAAGCAATGCGCTTCTGTAGTAAAATGCCGATAAACATGAATCAATCTCTCTCCTGCCCCTGAACTGGAGAACATTTGCCATTACATTATTTGTGTGTTTCCCTCCCGGTAGGCAAGCGTGTCAGAGCGAACTGGTAAGCTTATCAGGCCACAAGTGGAAAAAGCATTTAAGCCCCAGTCTAACTTTCGAGCCTTGATATTTCATTTTAGCTCTGCTTTAGCGCTTTGTTTTTTTTTTATGCCATAGCTAATGCTTCCTGAGCTTGTTCATATCAATTTGTAAATCATATAAGGATTTGTCGCAAAAATTATGAACATCCAGACTATATTAAAATTTCCTTTCAGAAATTTCTTTTCATTTTCCCTCAACCATAGAGAAGAGAGAGAAGGCTGTGGTGAATCCATAGAGCCAGAGCAACGAGGGAGAGGGAGAGAGAGAGGGCGAGACCGTAGAGAGAGGGAAAGGAGATGCCACGACAAGGACACAGGAGGCTCATCAGAAACCAACAGCACCATCTCAGGCATTACACAGGTTTCACAGGTGAAAAACATGCCACCTGTTTTTTTTACAATGCAACTCACATATGGATAATTAATGATACTCCAGTACTTGTAACATAAGATGCATAAATCTTACTTTTTTCACTTTTTTAAACCAAAGCTAGTGTGACTAATAAAACCATAGGTAATTGGCATGGTCATGTGATGGGATCATAAAACTTTGCAAAACCTTGGTCTTAACATGATTACCTCACTCACTCATCGTCGATACTGCTTTATCCTGTATACAGGGTCTCAAGGGGCCTGGAGCCTATCCCAGGAGACTTAGCGCACAAGGCACTGTACACCCAAAAGTGGGTGCCATTCAATTTGGGAATGCCAATAAGCTTAGTCTTTGGACTGAGGGAGGAAACCGCAGTACGTTAAGGAAACCCACCAAGCACAGGGGAGAACATGCAAACTCCACACACAAACCACGAGCCAGGAATCGACGTTTTGTTAAGTTTTGTCTTTAAATGAATTCAGCGTGTTAAAACTCACTTATGTGGTATAAGTGGTTCGTTTTGGTAGTTTATTTTAAAGTAGATTATTAAATCCTTAAATTACTCAACATTTTGATTTTACTTATGCCGCAGATTAAACTTCAGGCAGACATCTAAGTACTGCAAAAGTGTCATTAAATTCCGTCCAGCAGTCAATTTAAAACGTGTCCACATTTTGATGCATGCACAGCACGCTGTCAAAACTTCTGGGCCCATATTCACAAAGCTTCTTAAGCCTAAAAGTTGCTCCGAGTGACGGAATTCTAAGGAAATTCTTAGAATTATGCCATTTTCTTAGAATTTCTCCTTAAATTTAGGACTAAATCTTAGTAAAGAAAAAAATTATTCACGGAAACATCTTAGACCTAAAAACAACTCCTAAGATAAAAATTAAGAGTAGAGAGGAGGATTTTTAAGAGGCTCAGAAGTTTCTATAGCAGAGGACAAAATGGCGGAAAGAAGAAATATTCTCCAAACACTGAATGTAAACCTAAAAGTGAACACTGCTCTTCTGTCCCATTTGGTTTTCTTGTTCTTTTACTTGCTTCCATCTCTCACCTACATACCATCCAAAAGTGCAACTTAAATAGATTTTCCTGCAATCATGTAAATTAGTAAAAGCTGAGCCATTTTGCTTCCATCAATCTGAAATGGATTACAAATAATAAAATCGGTATGGTAAATAAATGTAAATAAATATAGTATAAAAGAACATAAATATAGTAACTACTGCGACCACTACTGCAATGAGGTCAACCACACTTCCTCACTAAGATAAAGGTTTTTGTACTTTCCTTGTTCAGAGTTGCTCTGAGAAGTTTCCTAACTCACTTTTAGTCTAGGACTCCCAGCTAGGACTTTTTAAGCTAAGATAGGAGCTCTCTAAGAGAATTCTAAGGAGCTTTGTGAATACGGGCCCTGATGGATAATATGGCACATAACTGTTTATAACTTCACTATTACTCAAAAATGTGATTTCATTAGTGGTACAGGTGTAACTACAGGCAGATGCCTACAGACTGGCAAAGTTTCATTAAATTCTGTTGAGCCAGTGATGCTGTGACAAAATCTGGCTGGACAGACATACAGGCATACAGACATACAAACAAAAAAAATTCTGAGACTGGTTTCTGGTCCTCCAATGTATGGAACATAAATATATCACTGAAAGATCAAATTTAGACAAAACCTTTTTTTTTTTTATTCATTTATTTATTAATATAGAGTGTGTATGTCTGTAGAAATGTGTGTTCTTTCGTGAATTGCAGAGATCCAGAGAAGAACAGAGACATGATGGGAAACAGTCTGATTCTGCATTGATGCAGGTAAGCATTACCTCACACACACACACACACACACACACAGTCTGATATGTTATGTTGAGTTTTATGTTCAGACAGAGATGTGTTACTACGCTACACACAGACATGTGTCTCAGTAGAAAGTTTAAAGTAAACTGTATTATATTAGTTATGAGCCCTCAGACTTTACAAGCCGTTGAGGTTTGGCGCCTTCATGATTCGCGCCTCAAACACGGAAGTCACGTGACTGGCTGTTCGCGACAAGTGTGACTGCGCTCCAAAACCGCAGACTGACTGTGGGTTTAAAGAACTCAGTAAAGTCATTCATTACTAGCAAACTATAAAAAATAAAATCTGAAATCTAAAACTAATACACTCAGTTCATTTTATTCCTCATAAGAAACTATAAGCCGCATGATACATCATTTTACCCCAGATGACTTGCTGACTCGAGATAAAGTCACTGTACGGAAACGGAGTCTGTGCGTAATAACTTCATCTCTTCCTGTTTCATGCCTTCACTCGGCTCTCATCACTCAACCATGACGGTGAGTCCCTGCATTCATCTTACATTACACTACAAACATCATCTGTGTGTGTGTGAGAGAGAGAACGTGTGTGTGTGCAGGTGAACAGTGATAAAGGGGGCGTGTCTGATTCCCAGCAGGTGTTTTTGCCCTATGGAGCACTTACATTACATCATGTAGTGGTTTGTAGATAAAAAGGAAATATATTAGCCTATAAGGAAACATAGAAAAGGTGGCTTAAGGTCCAGGGTTCGATTCCTATCTCGGTTCTGTGTGTGCGTGGAGTTTGCATGTTTGTGCTTAGTGGGTTTCATCTGGGTACTATGGTTTCCTCCCATAGTACAAAGACATGCAGTCATTAAGCTTGTGTGTGTGTGTGGGTGTTTTTGTGCCCTGTTATGGACTGGCACTCCTTCCAGGGTGTATCCTGCGATATACTTAATATGCCAATGACTTCGCATGGAATTTGATCACACACTCATAAGCTCCATCTGTTGAATTTCAGAATGAACAAAAATCTTTACGTGTTACCATGAAGTGCACAGAATACAGGCGTAAGATCGCGTTTATTAAGCTAATTTACAATTGCACACTCATAAGTGCATATTTAAAAAATTAACAGCGCCACCTGTTGAAATTTTTTCAAGGTTAATTTTTTTATTTTATGAGGCCGTTTTCCATTTAAATTTTGGGCTGATTGCAATGAAACGAAGCCTGTATGTTACCTCAAGCTTGGCCAAATACACCTGTGAAAACTCTATGAAATTATTTCAGTAGTTTTTACATGAGGCATTCACAAACAAACAGACAGACAAAAATTCCCCAAGCCATCTTGATGTGTTCTATTACTCATCTTACGCCCCCCCAAACATTTTTTTTTCCAAAAGTACAGACATGCCCACTTTACAGTTAGATTTTATATATATATACAAGTGGGCCATAAGTTTCTGTACATAGGAAAAAAAAATTAAAAAAACTTTTTATTCATATAATATGCTCAACCTTGTCACCATGTCTTGTTCATTCCATGTGTGTTGGTAAATTTTGTTGCAACCATGCAGCTGGTTTCTGACCTGGCCATTACTATGATTTAAATTTTTGGTGTTCAATATTCTCTTTTGTCAAACACATCTTTTATCTAAAACATAAAAAAACATGTTTTTAAAAATAACAATATGTTTTTTGTCTATGTATGGAAACTTTTGGCCCACCATGTCAAAGCTTGGGATATTTTTTATAACCTCTCTGCTTTACACTTCTTCACAACTCTATCCCTGACCTGATGTTCATGATGCTGTTTGTTCACTAATGTTCTCTAACAAATCTCTGAGGGCTTTACAGAACAGCTGCATTTATAGATAGATTTTGAAAATAATTTATCTTTTTTTTTCACTTTACAATTATGTGCTACTTTGTGTTGGTCTAATACATAAAATCCCAATAAAATACATTTAGATTTAAGATAAGATAAGAGATAAGATAAACCTTTATTAGTCCCACAAGTGGGAAATTTGTGGTTGTAAAGTGAAATGTTCAAGGGGTGTGAATACTTTTGCAAGGCACTTATTGGATATTTGTCACACTTAAATGATTCAGATCATTAAATAAATTTTACTTTTTACGCAAAGATAACCTGATAAATATTTAAAAAATATATATAAAATGTTGTTTATTATTTAAGTGGGGGAAAGCTGTTAAAACCCACCTGCTACATGTGAAAAAGAAATTATCATCGTCGACATTTCCCTTTAAATCATGAATGAACTGTAATTTTTGGAAAACTGAGTTAAATATCACTTGGTACACCCAGGCCTGATAACTTTGCTGCCAGACCGGTTGAATCAAGAAATCACTGGAATAGCACTTAAAAGCAGAACAGATGAGAAACAAAGTAATAGACATGTATCAGTCTGGAAAGGCTTTGGGACTCCAGCGAACCACGGTGACAGCCATTAACCTTCCCAGGAATCACTGGCCTACCAAACTTACTCCAAAAGCACAACAACTCATCCAGGAGCTCATTAAAGAGTCCAGAACAGCATCTAAAGAACTGCAGGCCTTGCTTGTTTCAATTAAGGCCAGTGTTCATGATTCAACCATAAGAAAGAGACTGAGGGCAGAAATAGCATTCATGGAAGAGTTTGAGACGAAAGCCACTGCAGATCAAAAAGAGCACAAAGGCTCATCTCACATTTGCCAAAAAATATCTTAATTTCCCAAAGACTCCTAAGCAAATATTTTGTGGACTGATGAGACAAAAACTTTGTGTTTTAGAAGGTATGCATCCAGATACATCTGGGGTAAAACTAAAACATCATTTCATAAAAAGAACATCAGAACAGTGAAACATGGTGGTGGTAGTTGCTCTGGATAAAGGAGTCTGCCGCAAGTGTCAGAAATAGTCCTGACATAAGTGGCATCAAGTATGTTAATAATATTATATAACTATAATAAAAACTACGTAGATGTCACTTATGCCAGGACTATTCCTGACACTTGCGGCAGACTCCTTTATCCAGAGAACTACCACCACCATGTTTCACTTTCTGAGCTGCATATTTTCTCATATTACATTAATTTGGGGCTAAATGTTTCTATCACATGTATGTAAACCCACTAAGAATGTTTATAAATTTAAAGCATTTTGATTTTGCGATGCTGCAAAAACTAATTAAATTAAACAAGAAAAAAAATACATGTAGTATATGTAGTCTAATAGTACACGTAGTATAATGAGAAGCAACCAACAGAATAATTTCTCATAGGTTACAAAATAATGTTTCTATTTCTAATTGTGTAGAAAGGACATATAGATATTGACGCATCAACACAATAAGGAGTGACTGTGTCGCAGGTTAAGCTAACAGTTGTACTGTGACTTTTTATTTAAAGCTCAACTCTTTGGACCTTAAAAAGGGATGGATGTTTATGCTGGACAACTGCGCAGAAGTAAGAAGATTTATTTATTATTTTTCTTTAAATCCCATAATTCTTTCCTCTTAAATATATATAATTATATGTATTGTTTAATTTTAATCTTGGCTCAACTTTAAGACATTTAGATCAACAGTCAGAGAACTTTTAGTTTGCTTATATTTAAAATGTATGTGTCTAAAGATACAGTAGCGTGCAAAAATCAGTGTCTTGAGTTGGCTTTCATTCTATTCATAGTTTGCTTCAGTAGAGCCAGAGTTGTATTTGTGATGTAGTCTTGATGAATAGGCTCGCCAGGCTTCCTGAAGGACTTTTTATCTTTCATTTTCAGTTCAGTCCCTGACAGGTTACAGAGGAATGTCTTTGACCTATGAATCATTTAAGCATAAAACGTATTAAGTCCTGAGCCAGTGAGAAACAGGTGGAGATGATGAGAGATGATCAGGCCGGTGATTAGTTACACTGCTGATGCTGAGTGCTGAGTGGTTGGAACAGATGAGAGGGGAAATGAGGTCGCTGCTGAGGTTTACATAAACAATCAGCTTTTAAAGTGTACCTTTATGCACTTTGCAGTCTCTCATAGTACATTGTTTGTTTTATTCAATCTGCATCAGTTAATTTCATTTATTACGAAGAAATGATGCGGGCTCAATACTTTTTTTTAAAAAATTACTGTACATATAAAATATAGATTATAAACATGTTTTTACTATTTCTGTGTGTGTGTGTTTAGTGGAAGAAGTTTTGGTTTGTTCTGGACAGCTCTGGACTAAAATACTACACCCACCCCGACGCTGAGGAGGTGAGATTGATGATCTGATTGTAAACACTGTAATCTCTGTCTTTTAAGGAACATCGAATTAAAGTCACACTGATGTAAACATTCTGCGGTGGCTAAAATGCAGAATAATTGTGTTTTTTATTGATTGGTTGGTAAAACCTGGCTTGGGTTGCTGGTATTGATTCGGGATTATAATCCTGTGCACATTGAGATTTGCTTAAACCTGTAAGAACCTGTAATAGAAATGTCATAAATCATGAAGAAACCTTTTTGTATTGTTGATTTCCTGAACAGGGGGATGGGCCCGATGGAGAGATTGATATTTCATGCTGTCTAGACGTGGTGGAGTTTGAAGCGGATAAGAACTATGGCCTTCAGATACACGTAAGAGCGGGCTTTGGAACAAATTTATATGTAAAATCAGTAGATCTTTCTTAAGCATTATATATTTTTTTTATATAAGTCGAGATTGATCACCTGATTCTAGGACAACACTATTGACTCAGCCAACGATGGAACAATTTAGAGAAGTTATGATGCAATATGAGGCAATAAATCATGCCTTAGTGTGGTGCAAAAACAGGAAGCCGTGTATCCTTCACTGAGACTGACAGTGTAACCACGCCAACTTCACTACCAGATAGCAGGCAAAAGGGTCACATGACTGTATTTCTGTATGTTCTGAAATTGTGTAATAATAACGGTATTTAAATTCGTACCGTTCGGTAGAGGACGTTCGGTTCGATGCACGGTGTGATCTGAGTGAACACTTAGCTTTAACTGGCACTGCGGAATTTTAACCGTTAAGTCAGTTAATTCAAATTGATGCTACAAAGCGTTTTTTTTATGTTCTAATGTTCGAGAGAAATGTTCACATCATCAATTAAAACATCAATGAATGATGTAGAAGTCGAAAACATTATAAAAGGAAAAACACAGCCTTCATATCCTGATGTGCTGCTCACACACACTGTGCAGATTTCAGTATCACTTTAGAGATATGGAATTGGTACAGGTCCAAAAAAGTTTATTTAGACTGTGCCTGACTTCGTTCTCATGGAATTTTTTGAATTGTGCAGTTATTGCGAATCAATAAAATGTACAGCGCCATCTGTTGAATTTTGAGTGGGACGTTTTCTATTTAAATTTCAAAGTAGCATATCTTCTTTTCTCGAGTGCCAATTGCAGTGAAACAAAGCCCATATGTTACCGCAAGCTCGAACAAATCCACCTGTTGACCCCATAAATTTTTTATTTATTTTTTATTTTATATGTTCGCATTTAAAGTTGTAATATGTTGCAGTTCCTCTGCAATCCTGAAGGTGGTGTGAAATCACATTGTGTGGAATCTCATGTATTAGGAGCTGATTATTTTGAATTCTGTTTAAATTGGAAGAAAATCTGGGGAAAAATCTTATTGAATCAGTATATTTATGAAATCGTGATACTTACAGAATCGCAATACAAATCGAATCGGCGCAGAGGTATCGTGATAATATCGTATCGGCTAGCCCCGGGTGATTAGTCATATCACTAATATGCAGAATCCTTTAAACATGCCTTGTTTTAAAGAAATGTTGTTTGCACTATTTGATGTAGATGTGCTGTTACTGTTCAGCGTGTCCTGCACCTATGCGTAGGCATGGTTATGCTTTTTAAGGAAAGAAAGCTTTGTGACTTCATGGAAACTATGGGACGTTATGTCACCGTGTCATCAGCATATAGTGATAGAGAGCCTCCTGGGAGTTTAGGTACACAGCAGCAAATCAAAGAGAGGGTTAACTTCTCCATGTCTGTGTTGTATACAGATGCAAGATGCAGAAATCACACTGTCAGCCATGACCTCCCGCATCAGGAGGAACTGGATCGACATCCTGCGGAAACGCATCAGTACCGCCGAATCGCCCGACAGCGCGCGGTACAGAGCATCCTAATTTCACTCTTACCTGGAGACAGGGTTCTTCCTTTCTGATTACTCTATCTGGGGATTTGACATCAAACCCATGACATTTTTTTAAGGAAACATTCCAAGTTGAAAAATCAGCAGAACGCTTGATGAGCGCTTTGGTTTAAGAGTCGAAAGCAGAAATGCGCTTCAAAAAATTATGACTCCTCTTAGCTTTCCAAAAGTCTTCTATATAAATCTTGATATATGTTTAAAAAAAAAAAAAAAAGAATAACACTTAGGAAGAACATCATCTAAAGGGTGCCATTATTTTTTGGTGGCCTATTGGAAGCATTATAAAATATACAGCTTAAAGATAGTTATAGAAAACTAATTTTTCTATTCTGACTATAGCCTTTGATTAAAGGTTACCTTTGATAACCTTTGACCTATGTCCGATCATCTTCCTCAGACATCGAGACAGCATCGGCACCTCGCACAATACCGACACGTTTGGGTTCTCGCGTCCAGATCGGCACGATTCAGGGTCGGAGCGCACAAGCCCGTCTCACGACGACCCCGACATGATGTCATTGCCCCTGACCAATCACCGGGAGGCGGGCGTGGGCCGAGACATGGAACAGGAAAAGCGTCTGGGGGACAGGACTAAGTGGTTCCAGGAGGCCGTCTCGGACAGGGAGGCCGACAGCCCGTGGGACAAAGTGCAGCTGAAGAAGGGGACGGCGGCTCGCGTTACACAGCGGCCGCAGGTTCCCGCGACGGTGGCGGGGACGGACATCGAGAGGAAGTGGGAGGATTTTGAGAAGATTCCTGTCGGGGAGATGAGGTCTTTATCTCTGATTGGTTCAGACGCTCCGCAAGGAACCAGTGACGCACTACAGAACGAGGTATTCCACTGCCACGTCTCATAGACGTCTCATTTACTCACTCGTTTCTACTGCACTGAGTGGAGACAGATGACATTTCTAAGATGATAAATGTCTAAATTAATTATATTACTGAGAATTACAGGCAATTTGGAAATGCCAATTAGCCTAACCTGCATTTCTTATGGACTGTGGGAGGAAACCGGAGTACCCGGAGGAAACCCACCAAGCACGGGGAGAACATGCAAACTTCTCACACACAGAGACGGGAATCGAGCCTGGCCGGGAATCGAACCCGGACCCTGGAGGTGCAAGGCGACAGTGCTAACCAGAATATTTTAAAAAATAATTTCTTATTAAAGAAAATATATACAGTATAAATCGAAGATAGATAGATATACTGTATATACAGAGTCAGACAAAAAAAATTTATACCTCTTCTGACAGTTACATGATCAGCATCAACGATGGTGCAACTACTGAAATCTTTAGAGGAGACACAATACAGTACCACACCCTCCTGCCGTAATTCAATTCAAGGTTTAAAACCTAATATTTTAAACTGTTTTATTTTAATTTTAAATGAAATTTTAATTAGTTTAAAAGTTTCATTGCAAACTGTTTTTACTTTTATTTTAAATCAAATTTACATTTTTTCTTCAAAAGTTTCATATTTTTATATTATTTTCTGTTTAATTGTATGATTATTTTCTTTTCTTTTATGTAAAGCACTTTGAACTACCATTGTGTATAAAATGTGCTATACAGATAAACTTGCCTTGCCTTGCCTAAAAAAAGGTTGAAGTGTGTATACTGTATATTTTTTGGCTGACTCTGTATTAAACATACAAGTGAAATAAATAAATAACATAAAGCGCAGAAATCAGTAATTAATGAGGTCAGTATGGACCTTTCGTTTTAGTCTCAGGTAGACTTGGTGCAGGATTATAAAGAGATTATCTCCTAAGTTTTACTCAGAACCGGACACACAGTGCTCCAGAGGACTTCACCTCCTCCTTTTAGGCGGGCGAAACCCGGCAACTTCCTGTTTTTGTTGTTACTGTCTAAAAAGTGGTGTGCTGCTTTTTTTTTTTGCCGTACAATTTTTTTTTGTAACTTGATGTTTGAAAATGGCGGCACGGAGGTGTAGTGATTAGCACTGTCGCCTTGCACCTCCAGGGTCCGGGTTCGATTCCCGGCCAGGCTCGATTCCTGTCTCTGTGTGCATGGAGTTTACATGTTCTCCGCATGCTTGGTGGGTTTCCTCCGGGTACCCCGGTTTCCTCCCACATTTCAAGAACATGTAGGTTAGGTTAATAATTGACGTTCTCAAATTGCCCATAGTGTGTGAATAGGTGTGTGACTGTGTGTGTGTGTGTGTGTGTGTGTGCCCTGCGATGGATTGGCACCCTGTCCAGGGTGTACCCCTACCTCGTGCCCTAAGCCTCCTGGGATAGGCTCCTGGCCCCTGCGACCCTGAATACAGGATAAAGCGGTATAGAAGATGAGTGAGAGTGTGAGTGAGTGATGTTTAAAAATGAGAATTGTTTTTTGTACTGATTTAGAAATGAAGTGAACGGTAAGGATACAGGGAGCAGAGGTAAAGAAGGTGCAGGACTTTAAGTACTTGGGGTCAATGGTCCAGAGCAATGGGGAGTGTGGAAAGGAGGTGAAGAGGCGGGTACAGGCAGGTTGGAATGGGTGGAGAAAAGTGTCAGGTGTGTTGTGCGATAAAAGAGTATCAGCGATAATGAAAGGAAAGGTGTACAGGACAGTGGTGAGACCAGCGATGCTCTACGGCTTAGAGACAGTGACACTGAAGAAAAGACAGGAGGCAGAGTTGGAGGTAGCAGAGCTGAAGATGTTGAGGTTCTCTTTGGGAGTGACAAGGATGGATAGGATCAAGAATGAGTCCATCAGAGGGACAACCAATGTTAGATGTTTTGGAGATAAAGTCAGAGAGGCCAGATTGAGGTGGTTTGGACATGTTTAGAGGAGAGATTGTGAATATATCGGTAGAGGTTGAAACTGCCAGGCAGGAGGTCTATAGGAAGACCAAAGAGGAGATTTATGGACGCAGTGAGAGAGGACATGAAGGTAGTTGGTGTGAGAGAAGAGGATGCAGAGGATAGGGTTAGATGGAGGCAGATGATTCGCTGTGGCGACCCCTGAAAGGGAACAGCCGAAAGACAAAGAAGAAGACTGATTTAGAAATAAAGTCATAAAATTTGAAAAGGTTGGTGACAGAGTTTGCACTAATAAGCACAAGTGCCTCGCCAGGATCGTCCCTCTTTAAATGTTTTAATGAGTCTCGTCACCGTACTTTGCTTAAATGTCAATCACTTTCACCCGAAATTTAACCACAAGTCCCGGTTTGACTTGAACGTCCCTTAAAATATTTTTGCCACCCTTTTATTCTTTTAAAACATAAAATAAAAACAAGGAGTAAGAACCTTGTGTCCATTGTCCTGCATTAAAACATTTATGTTTTTTAAAGTTTATTCTATATTAGTTTATTATATATATATATATATATCTCTCTCTATATATATATATATATATATATATTAGTTTATTATATTATTATATATATTAGTTTATTATATTATTATATATATTAGTTTATTTAAGATTGTTATTAACAGGATTCCATTTTGATGCATGACGGTTAATTTTTCCAGTATTTGTTTCTTTCATTCTTTATTTATAAAAGGATTTTTTTTTATCATTTTATGCAACAAAAATTGTCTTGAGCATGTAATAAAAATTATTTAGTGAATATTTTAGTATTTTAGTGAAACAAAGTTGGTTTAAATCCACCGCCAGGCCAAACCCACTCTACTGTTCAGTCAGTTGCCTTTAGCTTTGATTACGGCACACAGTGTGTGTGTATTTACAGTACTTTGTTTGAAAAGATCTGAAAAGTATAACTGACATACTTTAGGACCTCTGTCCCATGTCTCTCCCCTGTCCCCAGGTGCTGTCTCTGAGGAGGGAGGTCGAGGTGCTGCGTAACGGATCCGCGGTTCCCTGTGGCCCGGGTTCGAGCTGCGCCTCCAGACTGGAGGTTTTAGAGAGAGAGCACAGGGAGAGGCTGCAGGAGATGGAGCGAGCGCATGAGAGACAGAGGAGAGAGATGGAGACCCAGAGAGAGCAGATGCTGCAGGAGGAGGCGCGGCACGCGGCACAAGGTGAATCCCGGCCGGGTGGAGGCGCGGTCGCTGTGTTACTGTATAGAGCTGAGTGAAAGTGAGCCTTGTGTTGTGTGTCTGCAGCGATCGAGGCTCTGAGGAAAGCTCATCAGGAGGAGCTGAAGAGAGTGAGACGTGGGGAGCAGACGGGATCGGCTGGACCGGAGTGAGTGCAGGAAGCTACTGTTTCTATCACACGACAAACTGAAGAACCAAAGTTACCAGTGAAGTCGAGTAGGAGATCCGGTGTTATGTGCCGTCCCAAACTTTTATTCGTCCATGAATAACACACACACAGTGCTGTGAAAAAGTATTTGCACCCTTCCTGGTTTTTATTTGTTACACTTGAATGATTGAGATCATCAAACTAATTTTAATATATCTGAGTTAATAGAATAATGCAGTTTTTAAATGACGATTTTTTTTTTATTAAGTCGAAAAAAAGCTGTCCAAACCTGCCTGGCCCTATGTGAAGAAGTAATTGCCCCCAAACCTATTAACTGGTTGTGCCACCCTTATCGCTATTAACTGCAATTAAGTGAGTCGTGGAGGAATTTTGGCCCACTCTTCTTTGCAGAATGGTTTTAATTTATCTACATGGGAGGTTTCTTTAATCAGGGTATTGGTGGCTCAGTGGTAGGTTTCTCGTCTGCCATGCAGAAGGCTCAGGTTCGATTCCCAGATGATGCCCAAACCCCACTGGATGAAGGATAAAAGTGGGTGGGTTGCATCAGGAACGGCATCCGGAGTAAAACCTGGGCCAGGATGTTGCGTGGATCGGACGGTGCTATCTGTGACGACCCCTTGCTTTGACGAGAGCAGCTGAAACACTACCACTGGAGCATGATCACCCTGTTTAAGGTCCCGCCACAGCGTCTCAATCTGGTCTGGATTTCAAAAGTCAAGCCCCTCCGAAACCTTCTTTTATTTCTTTACTGGTGTGAATTATCTCAGTCTAAGACTAATATGCCAAAAAAAAAGAAGAAAAAAAAAAAACAGGAAGGGGGGCATATACTTTTTAACAGTACTGTAACTTCTTTCACAATTCGGGAGACATCCATGAGGTTCCACTGAAGCGCTTCTGGTGTCAAACGAAAGTGTCCCCTAGGTGGTTAAATCATGTTTTATTTTATTTTTTTTTATTCACATTATTGACGGTTTGCTCGATAGTACATCATGTCTTACGTAAAAACAAATATAACATTTTTTTATTTGAATTAAAAATGTACAATTTCATCACCGTTTCTACGTACCTGTATTGTATGACGTCATCTCGAATCGTCCCCTCCCCCAAATAAACCCCTGTCGGTGTTACGATCCAGACACAGAGACATGGACTTCAACGTATACAGTACACTGATGATGTCATCTCTTAAGATATCGAAAATAACACATAAAACCGGAGTGGAAGTCGCTTACGGACTTACGTAGATCAGTATCAGAACTGGGTTTGGCATCGCCTAAATAACGCGTGTGTGGAGCGCATTGTCACTGAGTAATGTTGTCTATAAATATATATAGCGTGATAATGACTAAGACGTGACATGAACGTGATGAGGAGTAAGAGAAGAGGAATTATTTAAAGCACTCTCTCCCGTCTCACCCGTCCCGCCGTATTAATAATGATAATAGGATTAGAATATAAAATACATTCTGTAATTAATGATCCGTCACCTGGACGTCCGTCAGCGCTCGGAGGGCAGCCCGGAGCTCTTAAACGGAAACTGAGGGGATAGAAACGCACTAGTCTTCAACCACAGCAGCAGGTATAAAGTCACGAGTCGGATCTTCTGGGTGCGAACAGCTGTGTAGGGCGCAGGAGTGTCGCACAAAAGAGCTGCCACAAAAGGAACAAAGGTGGAGCGCAAACTAAATAGATTTTCAATGAATCGCTTCAATCAATCAACAGATCAATTAACCCATTAAAGCAGACATCTGTTCTTCAGTCAATGAATAGATCATCGTGTGTGTGTGTGTGTGTGTGTGTGTGTGTGTGTATGTGTGTGTGTGTGTGTCAGCTCCGAGTGTGTGTCTCTGCAGCAGGAGTTGGACGGTCTCTCGGAGTCGTACTCTCAGAGGTGTGTGGAGCTGACTCAGTTACAGAACGCCACGGGACGGAGACACACACTGATCGAGGAGACGCACAGAGAAGTGGAACTGCTGCGCAGAGAGAACCAGGTGCAGGAGAGAACACGAGAGAGGGAACAGGAGAGAGAGAGAGAGAGAGAACAGGAGAGAGGGAACAGGAGAGAGAGAGAAAACGAGAGAGGGAACAGGAGAGAGAGAGAGAGAGAACAGGAGAGAGACAGAGAGAGAACAGGAGAGAGGGAACAGGAGAGAGAGAGAGAGAGAGAACAGGAGAGAGAGAGAGAGAGAGAGAGAGAACAGGAGAGAGAGAGAGAGAGAGAGAACAGGAGAGAGAGAGAACAGGAGAGAGAGAGAGACAGAGGGAACAGGAGAGAGAGAGAGAGGGAACAGGAGAGAGAGAGAGAACACGAGAGAGGGAACAGGA
The DNA here is from genome assembly GCF_024256425.1 of Clarias gariepinus. NCBI lineage: Eukaryota > Metazoa > Chordata > Actinopteri > Siluriformes > Clariidae > Clarias > Clarias gariepinus. The sequence continues at coordinate 9,240,228 of NC_071117.1, forward strand.
GAGAGAGAGAGAGAGAGACAGAGGGAACAGGAGAGAGAGAGAGAACACGAGAGAGGGAACAGGAGAGAGAGGGAACAGGAGAGAGAGAGAGAGGGAACAGGAGAGAGAGAGAGAGAGAAAGAGAGACAGAGGGAACAGGAGAGAGAACATGAGAGAGAGAGAGAGAAAGAACAGGAGGGAGAGAGAACAGAAGAGAACAGGAGAGAGAAAGAGAGAGAGAACAGGAGAGAGAGAGAGAGAGAGAGGGAACAGGAGAGAGAGAGAGAGAGAGAGAGAACAGGAGAGAGAGAGGGAACAGGAGAGAGAGAGAGAACACGAGAGAGGGAACAGGAGAGAGAGAGAGAGACAGAGGGAACAGGAGAGAGAGAGAGAACACGAGAGAGGGAACAGGAGAGAGAGAGAGAGACAGAGAGAGAACAGGAGAGAGAGAGAGAACACGAGAGAGGGAACAGGAGAGAGAGAGAGAGAGAGAGAGAGAGACAGAGGGAACAGGAGAGAGAACACAAGAGAGAGAGAACATGAGAGAGAACAGGAGAGAGAGAGAGAGAGAACAGGAGGGAGAGAGAGAGAGAGAACAGGAGAGAGAGAACAGGAGAGAGAGAGAGAGAGAGAGAGAGAGACAGAGGGAACAGGAGAGAGAACACAAGAGAGAGAGAACATGAGAGAGAACAGGAGAGAGAGAGAGAGAGAGAGAGAGAGAGAGCAGTCCAGGCAGTTGTATACCCGTCCCATCCTCACTGTGCACTGGTAGTTTAAATAAAGTGCCCTAATGGTTCTTTGGATGGTTACAGGTGCTAGCGTAGGGAAGGAATGGAGAAAAAGAGAGAAAAAGAAGAAAAGATGAAATAAAAAGCAAAAAAAGCAAAGAAAAATAAAGAAAAAATGGAAAGCCTTTTGTTAAAAAAACTGAATAAAAAATAAATACATTTTTAAGTAATAAAGGAGAAAATAATGAAGAAGAAATTAATATGAAAAAGAAAAAAAAAGTAAATATTATATTGATGTTATATATTTTTATTATTATAATTTGGGGGGTTGTTTGTATTTACCTGATATGATATTCTTATAACAATGAAGAAAAAAAAACGAAGAGTAGAAAGAGAAAGAAGAAAGAAACAAAAAAGTGAATTTATTCAAGAAAAGAGACTGGGAAGTAAAAAGGGGTGAAACGAATAAAGAGAAAGAAAGAAAGAAAGAAAAAATCTAGTTAATCAAGGAAAAGAGAATCCAGTTGAATGGAGAGATGGAATGAGAGAAAGAAAGAGAAGAAACAGAATAAAGAAGGCAGTAATGATGGGAAAAAGAAAGATAGAAATAAAAGAGGAAAATAACTTATTTCTGATAGAAAGAAAGAAAGAAAGAAGAACCAAAACAAGAGAAATAAAAAAAGAAAGAGAGAATAAAAAGTGAAATGAAATGTAAGAACCCTAATGAAACCTGGATGAGTGGGTGTGATGGCGCCGGGTTCGCTCTCCGAGGTTAAGTGTCATTAGCGTGTAGCCTTCCCACACACACACACACACACACACACACACTGCTCCAGCACTGGAACCGTCACTCACTCTCACTCCCTGTGCCGTTCGAACAGGACCTGCAGGCGCGCCTGAGCGAGGAGATGAGTCTCATGCGCTCCTTCATCACAGGTCAGAGGTCAGGGGTCGTCCCCGTCGAACACTACGAGCGCAGCGCCTCGGAACTGGAGGTGAGGTATTTGTGTGTCTAACACTGCTTTTATATATATATATATATATATATATATATATAGACAGTTGTGCTCAAAAGTTTGCACACCCTGAAGGAAATTGTTAAACTTTGGCATTTGACTGATGAGACAACCCTAATCAATCAAAAGTTTACATACCCTCGGATGCTTGGCCACATTATACACACTCAGTGACGCTGGATACTGCACCATGGGGAAGACAAAAAAACTGCCAATAGACCTGCGTGATGGGGTGGATGAAGCAGGAAAAGAATATCAAAAAATCTCTCAATACTCGAAAAAATTGTATAAAACTGTTAACTCTGATCACGAGATGGAAAAGATGAGGTTCTAGCAGTAATGGGTGAAATCTTTCTTGGTCGTGGCTTAGTATTAACAGAACCTCACGGCTTTGGTGCTGTAGAATGCAAATTGTCCATGCAGCATTTATAAGGGAAATAATCCCGGTTCAAAACGTCTTAGCATGGTGTATAGCGTCAATGATGGCACGCGGCCTTTTGTAATGATTGTGCATGAGGTGTTTAATTCTCTCAGATGGTGGACATTCACCCCGTCCAAGGTGGACCGTATCCCACCTCATACCCTGAGTCCTCTGGGATCAACCCCATGCTTCCCGTGACCCTGTATACAGAATAAAGCGGTATAGGGAATGAGTGAGAGGGAAATGCTGTTATTGGGAACTTCAGGTTAATAACCGTACCCCTGCTCCAACACGGCACCCTGGTACTGATTATTTTCCTCTAACAGCGTGACACTGAGGGGTTTGTTTCCTTTACTTAAACTCTTGGTGTCTTTAAAATCAGAAATCAGATTTTGGTTAATACACGTCGCCCTCTAGTGGTCATTGACTGTTTTTTTTTTTTAAATATAAACTGCATAGAAAGATTTACTTTTTTTACTTTTTATTTTGTTCATACCCATTCTTTTCTCATTTGGGATGGGATTCACTATTGTTTTCTTTATTTTTTGATCTTCTCTTGGGTATAAGAATTGGTTACGCGTGGTTAAGAGCACTCTGACCAGAAATGACTGTTTTTTTTTCTGATCCACAGAAACATTTTTAAAATCCACAGCATCACAGATCTTTTCTCACTGCTGTTTTTGATTTACTGTAACACCCCAACATGAACCTTGTCCTTATATGGTAGTTAGGGGCGTTATCATTTACCTCACCAACATGCTAAACATGTTTAATATTTAGATGGTTAAGAACTTTTAGTGTTTCTGATGTTGAACTTTTCAAAAATTAGTTTTTTTTTTTTATCTTAACAGAAAATTATAGAAATATTTATAACAATGTTGTAGGATTAAGTGCTTTAATCCCGATGTAACCCTAGTTGATATATGTGTGTGTGTGTGTGTGTGTGTGTGTGTTGTAGATGATGTTGCGAGCGAGGGAAAATGAAATCAAGTCCTTACACAAGGAGATCAGCTGTCTCAGGAGCGAGATCCAGTCATTAATAAAGGTAATGTCAGTCTGTGTGTGTGCGCACATGTGTGTGTGTGAGAGCTGGAATTTTTTGCGAATCACTTATCAGGTGTTACAAAAAAAGTGAAGAGAGTAAAAAAAAAATAAAGAAAAAAATGAAAGGATACTCAGGAGAAAGAAAGTACAAATAAGTAAAATTATTTGGGTACAAATAAGTAACTGAAAAAGATAAAGTAAGGAAAGAATATGTAAATAAAAAGAAGAGTGCAAGAAAAAAAACAATTTTTAATTCGAGAAAAGCACAAGAGAGAAAAACATTTAAAATAGAGGAGAACGTATTGGAAAATTAAGAAGGAGCTCAAGAGAAAGAATAATAATAAAAAAAGAAGAGAGTAATATAAAGGAGAAGAACTGTGGGGGAAAGTAATGGAAGAAAGGCTACAACAAAGAAAAATACAAGAAAAGTAGTGATTAAACATTTTAAAGTAGAGAAAAAAAATTTTTAAAAAGAAAGAAAGAAATAATGTGTTAAAATGATGCTGTATCAGTGTCTAAATCCAAACATAGACAAAATGAAAGAAAGGCAGACTTGATTTCAGGTGACTACGTAAAGCAGACCAAGTGAAATATTACTCTTTATTCTGTGTGTGTAGGAGAAGCAGGATCTGAGCGAGCGTTATAAGACCGTGTACGTGGAGCTGTGCGGACTGAAGGGGCTCAGTGACATCGAGATCGGCTCTCTTAAAGAACACCTCCGGCTGACCAGCGCCGCCCTGGAGGAGGAACAGCAGCAACAACTGAGACCTTAAACTAACCACACACACACCCACTAACTCGGACGCTTTCACTCGCCTCCGTCACAGATGTGAAAGATGTCTCTCCCTCCTGGCATGGCTTTGGATGCTGGAGTGTTCACTGAGAGAGACGCGAGGTGCTTCCTATGCTGGCTTTGTTACCACAGAATAAACAGAAACGTGTATTACTTTAAAACATATTTTAATCTGACACGAGTCAAGTGTTTTATTCCACTGCAACAAGACTGTATGTTCAGACAGACATAATGCTTTAAGACTTTGGCTTTAATTCATTTAAAAACTCGATAAAACGTTAAGAGTCAGGCACTGAATGCGTGGCATGTGTGTGTGTAAACAGTAACTGATGGACAGGCACACTATTGCAATGATCCCGCTTAGAGTTATCTTCAGAGTGTGGAACGGTTTGCTTCCCCAGTCACACTGTAAAGGAAACAAAAAACATGTTTAATCACATGCACAGAGTCACCAAATGTACCAACATGACTAACAGATTGTTGCCTTGGTGTGAAATCCATATTCTGCTGTATGTAGTTCACATGAATGACTCGCCCTTTCAGACGTTATTTTAGAAACTCTACCAGGTTATAAAATACGATTTCTACTCATAATAATTGCTCAAGCATAAGCATCATTTACAGGAGCGGTCTAAAAATCAAAACTCGCCAGAACAACTCCACAAATATTAGCATTGGTGTCTAAGTGGTAGGTTTCTCGTCTGCCCCGTAAAAAGACCAGGTTTAAATCCCACTCAATGCCCAAACCCCAGCTACTGGATAAATAGTGAGGTAAAACCTGTGCCAAGTTGTGTGTGGATCAGATGGATGGTCTGCTTTATACCAGCTGTGCCAACGACTGTTAAAAAATACGATAAAGTGCTTGGAGTTATTGGAACTATCAAGCAAACGATAACATTCTCATGTGGCTTGTTTTAATTTGGTTACATCCAACCCATCCTACGTCTCCTTCTCAAGCATGCAGCGGTAACTGCAAGCACAGACGAGATCTGTCTAAGATAAAGCCCAGCCATTGTTAATACAACACGGACGGTTTGCCAAGGAGAGTAAAGTGCCTGCGCATGCGTGGAATGAACAGAACTGTACTAGGAACCCTGATTTGGATCCATGTTCTTACCTGAGAACACGAACTGTGTGAGAACTAGAGGTGTAATTAGGAGTTTATTAGACGTAATCCAGTCTTTACATGGCTGGTTGGTTTCTAGACAGATCTTGTACAATTGGTCATTCGTAAAGTTTCATAGATAAATAAACAAGTCATTTGGTCTGTCCGGTGTGCTTCGATAAGATTACTAACGCCAGTTGATGATTCAATGAGGAATAGTATCAAGGTGTTTATTCAAACCGAAACGCCATGGAAAGACACCATGAAATATCTAAACGCAGGTTTTCACATCCTAGTGATGCATTGTGGCTCAGAGAGAGTCTCAGGAAACGTACCAGCGCGACCCAGCGTGAGGTTACTCAGTCATCATCATCGTCAGGAACGAAGATATCGTGCTCCTCCAGAATTGCTGCAAACTGCTTGCTGATGCACGTGCCCACGTAGAGGAATGGGACCACCAGCACTGCCATGCGCACGGCACCGAACGGGACCTGAGGAATTAGTAAACAAGTGAAAAATGAGCTCGAAATTAATGAGTAAAGCAGACCTGCTGGGTGTGTGCTCCAAAGCAGAGGTTCCTGAGACACCTGATGACCTGTGTGTGAGTGTGTGTGAGAGAAAGAGAGAGAGAGAGAGAGAGAGAGAGAGAGAGAGAGAGAGTGTGAAGCTAAAATAAAATACATAGAGATAAAAACATTAAACTGAATACTTCTATAAAACTTAAGCACACTCTGGGGTTTAATATCTACAAGGTAAACAAGTTACATTTAAAAGATCTAAAACCCCAGTCATTTATCTATTTAACTGCTTTGTGATTGAGTTACTTGCTAATATACTTATTTATTTGGGAACACCACGCCATTATGTACAATAAAAGCTTTTTAAAAAAGTCTTTCTAATGGAAAATGTTTGTCAGTATTCACTTCCGCATTCAAACACTGTGCGTCAAAAATAAAATACCGCGCGTTGATTGGTCCAGAAAACCTCCGTCAAATCATCCTTCTCTTTTCATTGGCTCGCTCGCTACCGTGGTAACGACGTACAAGTTACACCCATTTAACCGTATAAACATGTAAACTACATTTACGTTCAAATAGAATAACATTGGATTGCTTACTTATCGATGTTTGAAAGAAAATTATTTAGTTTAAAAGAAAAAAAAAGTCAAAAACCGTGTCTTTATTCGAGAAAAAAGCTAGCTGCTTTACAATACAAATAATTTCCGCAAAAAAAAGTGATTGGACAGAACACCTGTCCGTCAAACTCATCCTCCATTTTGATTGGCTCACAGGTATCTACGCACTCACGTAGCCACGTCGTCGAGCCGTAGTTACGCCTAGTTTATATTATTTCATTAGAAAGAAAGAAATAAAGCTCACATACTTTCTCTGGTTTGGGGAGGATAGCTCCTGATGTTGATGTCACCGCGTTTCGACTTAATGCAACTCCTTTTATATTTCTTGAATTTAATCCAGCGTTCCTAGTGAGGAAAGTCCGCAATACGGCTCGCGCTGCCAACGCCATGTTTCCGGTTTAATGTTCCAGTAGAGGGAGGACCCGCACTCTTATAGCACGGTCCCTTCTGTTCCGCTAGAGGGCGCCAAAGCAAACATTTTAATATTACTGTATTAGGGCATTAGCCCTATTACGTCATAGTGCGTGAAGGGCCCTCTCCCTTTTACGTCAGTGTGTAAAAGGCCCTCTTGCTCTTCTAAGGATTATTAGGGTCCAAGCACTACGGCATCCACCCTAAGGGCTCTCTTGTTTATCTGAAGATCTTTATTTTAATTTTTTTCCCCAGCATCCAGCAAAATAATAATAATAATAATAATAATTACACTAATAATACAAATGTAGAGGCTGTTGTGTACGAAGCCATTCTTTATGTAGGAAATAGTATTATACTCAACACAAACTAGAGCAAGTTTTTTTAGCAACCAGAAACATTCATTCATTCATTTCCTATACCGCTTATACCCTTCATAGGTGAGGTACAGCTTCATGCACACAGACCCCGAGGTACAAATCGACCACCGTGCCACCCCAGAAACATTTGATGTACAACAAATACCTTTCACTTAGTACTGAGGAAATGGAACAATATAAATGTAAAGCTCATAAATACAATAAAACAGTTACCAAAGATACTTTAATTATCCCTCCTATAATGGTTATCTCTAAAGATAGGATCTGTGCAAGGCATAGTATGATATGCTAAATACCATAGATAGGCCATAGATACCATAGAAGGCCATAGAAATTAGAGTCTGACAATACTGTACTTCTATATTTGTTAAAACAGTCAGAAAATTAATCATCAGGAGTGCACATAGTTTTGGATTGTATATGCCTTTGTGAGTAATTCTTGTGCTAATGTGTGTGATTTCTGTTTTTATTATTATTATTATTATTATTATTATCATCAAATTTCATTCAAAAAACTGTCCACATTAGTTATAAACCTGAGCTCTTGTTCACTTTCTAATGCATTTGTTTCCTGATTATGTTTCCTATCAGATTCTATGTGCAGCTCTAACATCCAATAAGTAAGCGGCATCTCATTGAGTGACATTTAAACGGACCAATCAGTGTGGGGAAGCGCTGAGCTAGTAACCAATCGTTGGATGAGGTGGGCTGGACTGTAGGCACGTCTGCAGATTTTTTTTTGCAGAAGGAAAAAATGGCGCCCAGCTCGAAATCGGGAAAAGAAGACAACGGCAACAAACAAAAACAGCAACGGAAACACAAAGACCACATTGTCAAACTGCTCGCCCGTGGAAAGGTCTTGAAGCGGAGTATTTTTTCAACGTCTTGGCTTTTGTGCCGCCCAACGGCAAACGGAATTAAATGCTAGCGACGGGTACACTATTAGGGAAGCTAAACCTAGCCAGCGGTTTGGTCCTAAATTACATAGAGTCTAACTATGTAGTGCTCAGTATAGGGCGCATCAGACGTTATAATTGTGGCTATAAAAGTGCCCGGATGTGGGGAAGCACTTAGCAATTTGTGACACGGCTTTATTTGAGTATACATGTATAATGGGAGTTAAAACTAATTTATTTATGTCTCGTTGTGATTTAAGGACAATTTTTTTTTTACTTTAGATTTGTATTTTTTTTTAAAGTCGGGACTGTGCTTTTGTAATTTTTTTATAATTATTATAAGAATTTGGATAAAGTATAATTTTTTTTATTAGCCCTAGCTAAGCTAACAATAACAATAATAATTAGTACAATGCTAAAGAGATTTCCTCAGGAACTAAATACATTTAAAATAAAATCGCTTGCAGTAATGTTTTTAGTTCACCTTGTGCTTTTAATGATAATATTGGACCGCTGTCAATTCATAAATTGCTTTGATTTGTTGGAATGTCTAATAAAATGTGCAAATTTTGATGCTTAAGGCTACATATTTCTAATTTGTAACTAAATTACGACTTAACTCGTCCATTAACTGTGTTAGCATAAGATACACATGACTGCTAAAAAAAAGTTTTGATTTAACTGTTATGACATAATATTTGTCCTGTTTAAATGACGTCATCAGTGTTTGTCTGTCTGTCTGTTTCTAGCTGTCTGGACAGCTGTCTCAGAGACTGTTCCGGAAGCTGCCCCCCCGAGTGTGTGTCCCCTTGAAGGCTATAGTGAGCGAGGAGTTCCTCCGTGCGGGGTGAGTGTGTCGTCTCGTCCACTACGTCACATGACGTCCACTACGTCACATGACCGCTCTCCACCTGGTCTCGATCTCCCTCATCTTCCTTTCAGTCTAAATCACTAGGGGTGCCAAAACTTATGTACTTTTGTAAAATGAAAGACCATTGCCACTCTGCCACTGATCTCCTTTTCCTCCGTCTCATTTGTCTCAGTCACATCTTCCTCGGCTTCACGAAATGCGGCCGTTACGTTCTGTCCTACACAAGCGACTGCGGCGAGGACGATGATTTCTCCTTCTACACCTACCATCTGTACTGGTGGGAGTTCAACCTGCACAGTCGCCTCAAACAGGTAACGTACTTCCTCAGACGAGCAGAGCGGAGTCGCCCCTGCAGTGTGTGTGTGTGTCATGGACCCTCGGGGGGTGGAAACAGAAGGTTTTTAATTAAAAACATCAGCTGTTGTGTGTTATGTCTGCTCGAGCACATTGGCAGTCCAGACTCTGGTGTTTGTGTGTGTGATTAAACTTTGTTTATTGCCTCTGATTCTCAGGTGCACCATGTGAGGTTGTTTGCAGGTGAAGATATCTACACCGAGCTTTACCTGACCGTCTGCGAGTGGCACAACGATCACTCAAAGATCGTCATCTTCGGCTTCAAGTGAGAGGCTCACGGTTCTCTCTTTGTCTCGCACTGAGGCCACGCCTCCTATACTCAGACTGACACACACACACAGAGACTTTGCCTCCTATATTGAGACTGACACATAAGCCACACCTCCTTCACGCAGACTGACATACACAAACACCCACACAGAGGCCACACCTCCTATATTGAGTGCCACACAGGCCACGCCTCCTACATTGAGTGACACACACAGGCCACGCCTCCTACATTGAGTGACACACACATAGGCCGCCGCACCTACATTGAGTGACACACACATAGGCCATGCCTCCTATATTGAGTGACACACACAGAGGCCACACCTCCTTCAAAAATTCTGTTTGTTTTTGGTTTGCCCATCTGTGTACTTTGTGAAGACAGAATATTCACACTGTGTGTGTGTGTGTGTGTGTGTCAGTACTCGCAGCAGCACGGCTCTAATGAATATGATGATGAGTGATGAGAATAACAGAGACATTTACATCACTATCGCCTCCATGCCTCCTGCACAACGGTGCCAACAGTGCTGCCCCCTGCCCACGACCTCCACTATACGCACAGGTACGCACACACACACACACATATACACACACACACACACACATTAAACTACACTACTATTTCGATGTGTGATTGATGTGTGTGTGTGTGTGTGTGTGTGTAGGAGGGGAGTGTTTGGAGCATGGCTACGTCCTGAACGCTCGTTATCAGGTGGTTTATCCGTTCCCCACCTTCCAACCGGCTCTGCAGCTGAAGAAGGATCAGGTCGTCCTCCTCAACACCAGCTACTCACTGGTGGCCTGCGCCATCTCGCTCTGCTCCGGTAAGCAACCTGAGTGTGTGTGTGTGTTCAGTTTATAATTATCTTTTGTTACTGTATGTGACTGTAATAATGAACAATACTCACTACCACCCCCTTCAGGTGGAGAGCAGCAGCAGCAGCAGCAGGCGGATGTGCAGAATAATCAAATCCTGTACCGTAAACGAGCGACTCCCGTCTCCTCCTGTCCTCATCCTCCCACCCTGTCCTCATCTTCCTCTTCCTCCTCCTCCTCCTTCTCCTCTCATGGGTCACCTGACCGCAGACCGACCAATCCCCACGCGACGCCGCTCTCCCCCGGCCGTTCCCAGGCCGCCGTGCGGGCGCGCGAGTTCGCCGCCGACATCTTCCGCCGCGCCCAGGCGGGGGCAGATGGAGACGTCGAGCGGCGGAGACGGGACAGCGAGGCGAAAACCTCACGCGTGCCTGCTACAGAGTCCGAACGAAGAAGAACGGAAGAGAGGAGGGAGGACACGGAAGGGCCGTCCACCTCACAGGGGAAAGGAAGTAACCCGTCGTCCACCGAGACAGAGGACAACAACGCATGCAACACGGTCATGTCCCCGGTGTCCACATCGTCATCGTGCTCGCTCTCCCCTCGCGCTGCATCATCATCGTCGTCGTCGTCTTCATCGTCTACGCCAGAGCCAGGATACGTGAACTACACACGACTTAGATACAGACTACAGCAGCCCGGGGCGACCGAGCAGGACAACAGTAACACACACACACAAATTTTCACTTTTCACTACCATGTCATTAGTCTGTGTGTATGATTTTTAAAATAAATAACGTATTTCATGTGGAAAAGTAACACAATAAACAAACTGTCTATGTGTCGCAGGAGAAGAGGAGGATAAAGTTCAGCTCCCGTTCACCGTCTCAGACCTGAGGGGGAGGAACCTGCAGCTGGTGACGGGACAGTACACAGGGCCGGTGTGTGTGTGTGTGTGGCATTAAAGGATTTTGCTGGGAAATCACCATATAAAACCGCAGTGTTGTGAAACTTGTGAAGTATTTGTATTAGCATTTTATTTATATATATATATATATATATATATATATATATATATATATATATATCTTCCCAGGCGACTATCAGTACTACTTTCTTATACTTTTTAAGCCACTCTGGGGGTATTAATCTGTGTAAAATACCTGTTTATTCTGCTAGCTCAAGAGGGGACTGTCCGCTACTAGTTGATCGATCACGTATGACCAGGTCGGCAAGTAAACCTGGCCAGATTCCGATCGTCAAACATGGTGGTGGGGTGGTGGTGTGATGGTCTCAGGCTGCTTCGGGACCTGGACGACCCGCCATAATCGATGGAACCATGAATTTCTTTGCTCTACCAGAAAATCCTGAAGTAGAATGTTCGGCCATCAGTCCGTGACCTCGAGCTAAAACGCACTCGAGTTAGGCAGCAGGACGATGATCCAAAACACACCAGCAAGCCCACCTCTTAATAGCTCGTTTTAAAAAAACAAAACAAAATGTTGGTTTTGGAGTAAAAAACTAGTGTGGTTTCAACGTCCGGATTTAAATCCTAGTAGGACTGAGATGCTTCGTCGTGACCTTAAACAGGTTAAACACTCCTGTGTGGCTGAAGTAAAACCTTTCTGCAAAGAAGAGCGAGCCAGAATTCCTCCACAGCGATGTGAAGGACTTATCGTCAGTTCATCACAACCGCTCGACTGCAGTCGTTGCCGGCGAGGAGGGGCAAGACCTGGTATTAGGTTTAGGGGGCGATTACTTTTTCACATTTGGCCAGGCAGGTTAGGACAGCTTTTTTTTTTTCTCCACTCTCTTACTAAATGAGCTCATCATTTAAAAACTGCGTTTTGTGTTTCCTCGGGTTATCTTTGTGTGATGTTAAAATTAGTCTGATGATCTGATTAAAGTGTGACAAAAGTGAAAAATAGTCATCATCAGGAAAGGTGCAAATACTTTTTCACAGGACTATATGTCAAATTAAATTTTTGAGTTCTTTATTTTCCCCAGATCATCAGTGTGTGTGTGGTGTATGTGATGACTGTAGTTGAGAACATGGTGTGTGTGTGTGTGTGTGTGTGTGTGTGTGCGTGCCATTAATGTCCGTTTCTCCCACAGTGTGTGTGTGTGGAGCAGCTGACCCTGGATTTTGAGTATCTGATTAACGAGGTGATCCGAAATGATGCGGAGTGGGCCTCGCAGTTTTGCTCCTTCAGCGACTACGACGTCGTAATTCTTGAGGTGTGTGTGTGTGTGTGTGCACTTGGAACATATTTCCCTGCGCTGCCTAAGCAATCACTCCCCGCATTAATTTCATTGTTTTCATGTTAGTTTGCTTTTATTGCCATGACAACACTTGGCACTGTGTGTTGTTGAGGTCTGTTTCCATGGCGACAGGTTTGCCCGGAGACAAATATAGTGGTGATAAATATCGGACTTCTGCTGCTGGCCTTCTCCAACTGTGAGGAGGAACACAGCAGGTATATACACACTCACACACGCGCACACACACATACACACACAACGTGCAGATTGAATATAAATGTTATACGTGTGTGTGTGTGTGTGTGTGTTTTCAGGCCTAAATCGTATCACTCCAGTCTGCAGGTCAGCTGGGATCTGAACACGGGCGCCTGCTGCACCGTTGGGGTCGGTGAGCTCACCGAGGTTAAAGGTCAAACCAGGTAAGTGGTGTATGTTAAACGTCATATTAAAATCTTTGTGGACGTGGCTTAATTTATCCGAAAGAGCCGAGCCCTCTGTCTGAGACGAATCGTTATAAATGAACCTTGTGATTAATGAAACTTAACTTCATAAAAAAAAAACGTAAAGTTTAAAGTTTTTGTAGTCTTTGGAAATTTTTCAGTTGTTTAGACGATGGGATCAAGCATTGTGTTAGAGAAAAATCACATATTCGGGTTACTCGTTAGAACATACAGTTAAACCTTGGATTGCGAGTATAATTCGTTCTGGAAATCCAAAGCAGTCGTATATCAAAGTGAATGCAAAGTTTATGTAAAAATGATTCATACAAAATATAAAGTAAAAATAAAACAAGTTAACCTGCACTTTACATTTTAACAAAATAATCGTGGCCGGTGTGAGTGAGGAGAGGGTCGGAGGAGGATTCTTGCTTAGAACGAACTTCACACACAAAATTAAAAAAATGCCTCTTGTGCACAAACATGTAAACACGTGGTCACAGTGTTGTAGTAAACAGTACACACGAGCACGGTAGTTAACTATACAAGTGACGCACGCGCACTGAGACCAAGCATGGGAGACGATTACCCACAATCCCACAGCGAGAGAGAAAAGAACCGTTAGCTCTGTGATCATGTGACGCTTGACAGACAAAGCGCATGTGTACTACAGTACTGTCAAGATCTCGCTCGTTTATCAAGTTAAAATTGATTTTAAAAAAGTTCTCGTCTTGCAAAACTCTCGCAGACCCAGTTACTCGCAATCCAAGGTTCCACTGTATTTATTTATTTATTTTATTATTTTATTTTTTAATATATATTTTCTCTCTGTTTCGTTCCTTCTCTCTCACACTCGCTCAGTGGGAGTGTGTGGAGCTCGTACAGGAAGTCGTGTGTGAACACGGTCATGAGGTGGCTCGTCCCTGAGAGCAGCTCACGCTACATCAATCGCATGACCAACGAAGCCCTGCACAAAGGTGTGTCTGTTTGCCTGCCTGTCTCTCTCACACACACGCACACACACGCGTCATGTGATACTGTATATCAGTATTGGAAAAATTCAGTTCAGACAAACATAAATCGTGTGTGTATGTGTGTGTTTGGTGTTGCGTCGCTAATTTCCTACAGCAGCTATTTCTATCAGAACAAAATGTAAAGAACTTATTCTGCAAGATAAAAGCAGAAAAAAACTTTTACAAGTTCTAGCAAAAGTGCATCTAAAGAACCTCGTGTGGAATCTGGTTTCTCTGGCCAAGGCCATGTCATAATGTAATATTTATTATTATTATTTTATTATTTAAATTAGTTGAATGTTTAATATTGATAGCCTGTGAAGCTGATATGGCCATAAACCGTAAAACAAACAAACAAGTCCTATAGCAGCTACGACGTTAATGCCACTAACACACAGGGAAAGCATTTATCTACGAGTGTAACGTCACTTTAATAAACCGCAGGTCTAAGTGTGAATAAACCTACAGCGTTAGGGATTAACACCCGTCGTGTTGGTTGTTTTCTAGGTACCTCTCTTCAAGTGCTTGCGGACAGCGACAGAGCTACGTGGATCGTCCTGTAATGAAGAAACCATAGCATTCGCACACACACACACACACACACAGTCCTGTGAGCCATGCACATTGCTGCTGCACTAAAAATCATTCAGACTCTCTGCTAGACCGAACAAATCGTCTCTATTGATTTTTTTACTTTTTAAACAACACGTGTCTGTTTGTTGCGTATGTGATCAGTCTGTTCCACTGCTCCTCCTCAGTCAGTACCGATCATAGGTGGGGATGTTCAGATCTTACACACCCGTCACTCTAAAGATGGAGCTTTGAACCCGGACTGGTTTCTTCCGGTTTTCCATCAGATTGTCCTCCAGAGACCAGCGACTAGGATTTCCAAATCCCAGGTTTACACGATTCGAGCTCAACAAATACAAAGCTTCAGTCAGACACACTTCTAACTTTTGTAAAGTTGTTTGTACGGGGGTCATCATACACACAGTTTTGTTCATTTATTATTTATCTATTAATCCGGTCTCTCATTAGTCTAGACCAGTAGTTAGTCGTAAGATGAATTGAGGACGTGAAGGCGGCGGTAAAGCCTGGCTAAGTCTCCGGCTTTGTTCCATTCCAGCGTTTGTTTCCAGAGCCGCTACGATAATCATCGGTCCCGGAGACAAGTTTGTTCGTTATCAGAGCAAATAATAACACTAAAACATTTACGGTTTAAAAGTTAAGAACCTGAATGAATTCACACATTTGTTTTGTTGAGACAGTTTCAGGGGAGATCGCCAATGACCTCATGTAGATGCGTTACTGCAGGATACAGCGAGGACGTGGCACAGATGGCATTTACTCAACAAAATATCACAACATTGCTTCTTTTTTTTCCTTTTCTTTTTTTTTTTTAAACGTACAGAAAAGCTGTGGATAATTAAGTACACCAGTCTGTCTTTATTTTATTTCCCATTTTTTTGGTGGGTTATCTTGTTTGTTTTTTTAAATGGTGGTCATGCTGGACCGCTACAGAATATGAACAGTACTTGATATTGTCCTTTACTTGATTATTTTTTAATAAAAACAAATAATTCTAATAAGAGAGCAGTGCACTTTACTCCAAGATCACATCAAGAGAAAGACAGAGGTTCACAAGCCATTAAGTAAAGCTGAGCTGTTTGCAAAGAAAAAAAACAAAAACAAAACGGTGATATAAAGTTATCTAACAGCAATGTCAAAAACTCGTGGAGAGCATGACAAATACTGATCTCTTTGTTATTTTGGGTTATTTACATGTGATGTGACTTTAAATAACTATAGTTATATTAGAGAAATTATGTCATTTTTAATTTCACAAAAAAATTAACAAAACTTGCGTCTGTACGAAAAAAATCAAAACTGATGCTCAGAGCGTCGTGCTTTTTTTCAGCTGCTAGCGGCAGCTCAGGGTGGCAGTTTCTGGTTCGTATTCCGAGGAGAAGACAAATCATGAACGGAGAGAAATTCTAGGCGTTTTTTTGTTGTTGTTGTTCGTTTCTCTGTGTCTTGAGGTTCCACCGTACTAGTGATTATCATGCATTAGAGATTTAAAGCAATCAACATAGAGACATCATAGCGGGTTAAAACTAATTATAAGGTTTGCTGTTGTGAGGTTGTGAATCCACATCACTCGTCACAGTTAAGACTTGGAGGCGTCTATGGGATTTTTTCCATCATCTGAAGCTCCAGTGCACAGAGCTTAAGAATGTTGTCATTCTGAGTTCAAACTTTTCACATCTGAGGTGAGTTGAATTCTGAATAATTTTTTTTTTTTTTTTTGGATTGGCTGTTAGTCATGTCTCTGCTGTGTACTGAGCGTGCACAAGGGGTGTTCAAGTCAAACCGGAGACCTGTGACAGTGATGAGACTCTTAGTCGGAGTAAAACATTTAAAGGCTGCAAACATTCGGAAGGATTCTGTACGTCCGTGAGCGACGATCCCGGCCCAACATACACCAGCACCACTTGCACGTTACAGGATCTGGGATGGAAGTTACTGCTACATCCCCCGTACAGTCCTGAGTTCACTCCGTCCAAGCCATTTACACATGTTTGAGTTATTAAAGGAGTTCCTGGGAGGCCGGGGTTTCAGAGAAAAATAAAACATTTAAAAATATATATACATTATTGAGTTGAAAGATGTACAAATTATAAATAAAAATGCACAAAGCCTTTTCCTTTCGGTTTTTATTTCCTCTCTGTTGTACACTGATAGCTACATACTGAATCTCTCACAGTAAAAACTTACAGGACGCCCCAAATAACACTGTATTAATAGAAACATTATCATAAAATTATACATTTCTAATAATATTACTAAAGTGAGACAATTTCACTCATAGAGAACATTTTAGTCACAAAGTTGTGTAGAAATACAGCTTTTAAAAACCAACATAAAAATCTCTTTCGACTAATACTCGACGAACATTTTGAAAGCATAGTACGATATTTTTCAATACGGCTGCACACACCTACTGACGTATCGAACGCTCCGATTGGCCACGTCACTGTAAAACCACCGACCGATCCCACGATAAAGCCACAAGAGATTAGCTGCTAACTGACTATTACAGCTGCCGTTAGGAACAGGCTCACAGTCACTGTGTACAGACAAGAATTCAGTGTGTGTGAGAAAACAATAAAGACGGTGTGTTTGGCGTCCAGCACTTTACAGGACAGAAATGACTTGTCGCCTCCTGTGCGATTTGGGCCTGTTAGACTCGTAATGATAAATTGTTCAGATCAGCTTAAGCCCTAAGGTATTAGATGAGTATAATCCATTCAGGATGAGGACGACGGCCTCGGGCGAGCTTATAAAACAGTCTTTCCCACTCCAAAGGCAGAATAATGGAACATACAGTATACTGTACTTTATATGAAATTTCTGCTAAAAGTAATCATACAAGATGAATCTGTGGTCACAGTCCTGTGTTTCTAGTTTGTACTTTTCTAGCTGCATTTTGTAAAAAAGTTTTCAGCTGTGAAGTTGACTATCCAACACAACCCATCCAGCTTCTGAAGATGAGCACTTCATTCAGCTTTTAAAAGTGGGATCCATCTGACCCCAAGCCCATGATACCCTGTTTTTGAAAGTCATCCACCTGAATACCTTTGGAACCCTCCATCTGACCCTGTCCCCTCAGTTTCCTAAAGTTGTCCAGCTGACCTTTTCCAGTCAACCTTGTCCTCTTTGTTTTCCAAAGCTCTTCAATTGACCCTGTCCCCTCGGTTTTCTAAAGCCATCCGATTGACCCTGTCCCTTTGGTTTTCTAAAGCCATCCGATTAACCCTGTCCCTTCGGTTTTCTGAAGCCATCCGATTGACCCTGTCCCTTTGGTTTTCTGAAGCCATCCGATTGACCCTGTCCCTTCGGTTTTCTAAAGCCATCCGACTGACCCTGTCCTTTAAGTGTTCTAAAGCATTCCAACTGCCCTTGTACCCTGGGTTCTCTGGAGCCATCCAGTTCACCCTGCTCCCCTCTGTTTTCTAAAGTTATCCAATTGACTATCCCCTTTAGATTTTAAAGACATTTAACAGACCATGTACTCTCGGGTCTCCAGAGCCATCAAGTTGACTACGTCGTCTTTGTTCTCTACAGCCATCCACTCGACACAATACCCTAGTTACGCTGAAGCCCTTCAGTTGACCCACTTCTTATGGATCTCTGGAGTTGTCTGGTTGACCCTGTCCCCCTGGTTCTCTGGAGCAATCTACCTGACCTGTTTCTCTGGAGCTATCTATCTGACCCTGTCCCCTCGGTTCTTTTGGGTCATCCAATTGATCCTGTTTACTTGATTTTTCTGGAGATGCACGCTTTCATTCCAGCTGCTTTTAAAAGCTATCCTACCCAACACCAGCTCCTTGGTTCCCCCTCAGATTTCCGGAGCCATCCGACTGACCCTGTCTTTCAAGCTAACCAGTTGCCCCTGTTGCCATGATTCCAAGGAGCCATCCACCTGATAGTGTCCCCACGGGTGTCTGGAGCCATCCATGTGATCATGCCCCCATGGTTTGCTTTATCCATCCACCTGATTCCATTTACTTAAGTTATCTGGAACCATAAACCCGAACTTTGGCATCAGTTCTGTGGAGTATCCATTGTTTCAAGTCCTCAGATTAAAAAAATTTAACAAATCATCTGCCTGGCCACACAAACACAAAATCCTTTTTAAGCAATAACCCCAACCCTGCCCCTTGAGCTATTTGGAAAAATCCATACCTGACCACACCTGCTCACGTATTTACAGCTCTACATCCCTTAGACTACAGTAAAATATTAAAATACTCTAATATTTCAGTTAAGATCCTTGAATAGCACCAAAACTGGTTGTTTGTAAATGTAGCATAAACCTCGTAAGCATGTCAACTGTGACTTGAACCCAACATTATGATGATCTGTAACTGTTATATTAAGGTTGCACTTGTAAGTTTAGGTATGATCTCTGTGGATCTTACATATAATAAAATTAATCTGCACATTCGGGTATAATTACTTTTGGCGGAAATAATGTCCTTATGAAGCAATATGGAGACTTTTTTGATAGGGTGCATCAACTGTGACAAAAGATGAGTCAAACTTGATATTGGCACATGCTTCCTGATTGTTTTAAGAGGAAACGGTCATATGCAGATGATGGTCGACATGAATGATGTATGTACATGATGATCCAAGCAAATGAAATGGAGGAGAAATGGCCTGGGAGAATTGTGGTTTTTATACTGCATAGCTATATTGATTTTTTTTTTTTGCAGAAGCAGAACAGATAGCATAGTATCCAATATAACGTCTTAATTTATTCATACATTTAAAGATCTCTGCAGTCAGAGGTTATTCTCCAAAGGCACAAGCAGTACAAGTATTACAATGAGGCATCAAGCTTAAATCTCTCTTCTGGCAAATTAGCATGCAAAAGAAAAAAAAAATAGTGACAGCTTTTTGAAAAATAACACTGCAACTGAAAAGGGCATCAAGCGTAAAAACAAATCTCCGATGCATCATGGGTAATCCATCTGTTGGATTTGTTTTAATGTCTGTGTTTTCTGAAAACATGATCTCTTTTCAAAGAAAAAAAACTGCAGAACTTGATGTCCCTGTAAAACAAAAATGACTTGAAAAAGAAAACAATGATTGTACGCTTATTTAATTGTTTAACTTATTTCACAATTCTACATTCCAACAACCTGTGACCAAATCTCTTGATCTTCAAAACGTTCACTTAATATAAATGCGCGAGCTAGCGTCTCTAAAAATGAAAAAAAAAGCATTAAATTAGCTGGAGCAAGTTAGCATTAGATTACTGCTAACCATGACAAGCATTTATGGAAAATAGGGATAAATGTGCAGGAAAAAGGAAGTTAAGCCTGTGCAAAGTGATGGCGAACAACAAGACGATGTTCTCTCCCCCCCTTTTTTTTGTTTAACCTCTAAATGCATCTCCAATGCATTAAAAAACAAAAGAAGACATTCTTTCTGTCTTTGTGTATACACACTGCCAGTTCTTTAATATTCTACATTTTAGTAAATACATGCGGAGTGAATCGAGAAATGTTTTCCAGGTTGGAAAAATATATATCTTCAAAAATCGCCTAACCAGCATGAAAATATTTGTATTATTATTATTATTATTATTTTTAGTATATTAAATTATATTTACCATCTGTAGAGCTAAAAAAACAGTCATAAAGATAAGAAATGTCACCATTTATAAAAAATAAAAATAAAAACTTAGAAGGCATAAAAGGATACGAGAGTAATGTCGGATTGTGATTCAGAGCAGACTAGCTAATGAAACGCTGTGCTAGTTATCTATTTAGAGTTGCGTTTAATGTTAAAAACCAGTAATTTCTTGCTCTAATTTTGCAGTATTTGATGATGTTTCCCCTCACCAGCCCCTTATTTCTCACACTTCGTTATTAAGCTTAAAAAAAAAAAAAAAACCCAGTGAGGTTCCCTGGTGGACTAGTGGCTAGTACATGGCTGTGTTCAGGGTTTGATTCATGGTCAGGGAAACAACCCCAGCCCCAGGAGGCTCAGGGGACCTTTGTGCCAGGCCCTGAAAAGGCTTGCATCAGGAAAGACATCTGGCGTAAGACGTATGTATCACAAACATACATATGTACATGATCGGAGCTGCAGCCACATCCGTCACTGTCTACTATTATTTCCAAGCGTAAGAACGGGGACAAACTTTACACACACCACTCTAACTGAAGACCCAGTACAAATTTGTCTCTGCAGGTAGTTCTTTGGTTGAGGACCAGACCTTCGTAATCTGTTCATATGCACTTGAACATCCTTGTGGATTCCTCGAGCAAAACTAAAGGCTGAGGTGTCCGACGAAGTCCCAGACACTGAGAGGTTCAACCTCGAGTGTCGGAGCTAGAAGAGCTGCTCTGTAAGGCACGCAGAGAGTGTGAGAGGAAATTAGAGAGAGCAGAGGATCCGCCAGTTCCTGAAATCCGAGAACATTAAGGAGGTGGACATTAGCTCTGTCACCAGTGCACAGGATGGGTGTATCCTGTGCACGGGGTCACAGGAGCCTCACCCAGGAGACTCAGGGTACACCCTGGACAGGGTGCTAATACATTGCAGGGCACACACTCACGGCAATTTAGGAACGCCAATTAGCCTGCATATCTTTGGACTGTGGGAGGAAAGCAGAGTACCTGAAGGAAACCCACCAAGCACGGTGAGAACATGCAACCTCCATGCACACAGACCAGGAGGCGGGAATCGAACTTGGAACCTGAAGGTGCTAGGCGACAGTGCTAACCGCTATGTGCCGCCCAGCGGTGTATACATATATTCCACATATTTTTGGGCTAAGATCACATGAAACTCAAGCGCCTCTACAGAAGTGCCTGTGAACGCGCTGTTACTATAGAAACGATGTTGCATATTAAAAGCACATTAACACAACCCTGTGATTTACAGCTGGTTTACTGGGAGGGGAGTCAGGACATAGTCTGACAGCATTTTGGAGTAATTATACATACGTGATGATTTGTCATGTAATAATGTTATGTATTAAGACAGCGAATAAACGTATACTCTAATAAATTTGCTAGAAACGTTAAAACTGGCAGTGTGTACGCAACGTAAGTGTAAATACCATCACACACAGACGGGCCGTAATGTAGAAGTATATAAGGCATATCACTTGAAATTAATTTAAGGCATTAAACATTGATACGCTATGGCAGATAGAACAGTTCTCTCAAAAGGCAAACGACTGCATGGCAAAGGTCACAAAGCTAAATCAGCATATATAAATCTTTGTGTGTGTATCAGTAAGGTGTAATGTTCACATCTAATGAATCCCTAGAGAGGTCTATGTGAGTGTATAATCTGTAACTGGTGTTGAAAATCATGTGTGTTTTGTGTGTTTGCGCGTGTGTGTGTGGTGTTAGTTGTGTGTGCTGTTGAACAGGTCCGTCCTGGCTAATTTGGTGGGCGGTTCCAGGGACTCCTCATCGTCCAAGGCGGAGGAGTCGACCGGAATCGGCATCTGGTCTTCGTCACTCTCGTCGTCTTCCTCTTCTTCCTCTTCTACAAAACACACAGCACGTGATCATGGTTCAAATAATCAGCATGTTCAACCCCTTCCTCCCCCCGCCCCCACCCTGAACACACTATTAAAACTCGGAAGAGCACTGTTCTTGGCGACTGACAAAAAGATTTTCTAATTTATTACTGTCTAATGTAGACTTGACCATTAAAATGCTGATAAAATATCACAACTGAAACTATGTTGTAACAAAATGTACACAGCTGAAGTGTGAAAGAGGACGACAGTCCTAGGGTGTGACGTGTACCTTTGTCTGCATCCGCTGAGCTGTCGTTCCGGCCTAGGTTGGCAAACTAAAAAGAGGAAAGAAGATTTATTTTTACATATTAAATAAGACAAGTAGTGGTCTTAAAACAGAGCCCTGTGGAACGCCATAGCAAGGAAACATTTCCAATGATACCCCAAAGCCTCTGTGTGTGTGTGTGTATATATATATATATATACGTACTTCTCCCATGACAGCGATAGGTGTTTCTCCTTTGGCCTGAGCGACTCTGTGCTCCACCAGGTAGTACATGTACTCATCATACAGCAGCCGGATGAGATGGAACGAGCCGAAACTGGCAGCGCTGCGCAGGGTCAGGTCCCTGATCACCATCGAGCTAAAAAACAAAAACAAAAAACAACAACACACATACACACACAGAAGAATAGGACTGTTATAAAAAACATGACATGCTAATAATTCTGTTTTATGTCAACTGAATTTAAGGATCAGTACTAAGTACAGATGTTACCCAGTGGAAAAAAAAATTACCACCTGAATTTAACTAAGCAAACAATTAAAAGCCTCCTACTAGATAATTACTGCAGTGATCAATAAGTGGCGCAGCGGTAAAGTGCTCGCCCTATCACCAGGAAATCATGGGTTCGATTCCCAGGTGATGCTGTAACCTATCGCAGCCGGAGGTCTAGAGAGAGGTGATTGGCCAAGTTCTCTCAGAGGGGAGGAATGAGAGGTAATTTGTGCTCCCACATTAATCACGGCTCTACAGCCAATCAGGGGCGTCAGTGAGCTCACGCAAGCGGAAGGAGTGGATAGCGCTGTCCTCCGAGTGTGTTACGCCGCCTCCAACGATGCATGAGCAAGCAGTTTGAAAAGATGGTTCAGAGGAAACACGTGATAGTCTTCGGCACTAGTGGTAGTAGCTTAATGTAGAGCCCCCTAGTGACAGGGAGGAATTGGATACGACTAAATTAGGGGGAAAAAAACTTGTCAGAAGATCCTATGGTCACTGCGGATATGTTACTCTGTTTCAGAAGGGTCAAGACTATTGTTCTGCATTAAAAAAACAACTAAGGAGAATCCTGAAAAAAACTGAGTTAAGAACTGAAAAAAAAACATTAATAAAACCTGGAATGATAGTGGTGTACCATCATCTTGGTCAGAAAAAACATCCTGAATATACGTAATGGGTAGCATAAAAATATAATGAAATAAAACCCAACGGTAGAACCCACGGCTATGTTTAATAGTGCCAGTTATAGCATTTCCACATGCACAATGTGAAGAGCATAAAGAATGAACTGTTGATCGATAAAAAAGGTGTCTGATGAGTCCAGATTCCTCCCAGATCCAGAGGGTGAGAAGAGGGACAGATGAAGTGATGCACCCATCATGCACAGTGTCCACTGTACAAGCCTCTGGAGACAGTGTTATGATCTGGGGTTGCTTCAGTTGCTCAGGTCGAGACTGATCAACGTTACTGTATGTGGCTCAAAATGAAGTCAGCTGACGACCTAAATGTACTGAATGACCAGGTTTTTTAATCAATGGATTTTTTTTTTTCTTTTCGTGACGGCACTGGGATATTCCAAGATGACAAGATCCCAGGGAGCATGGGACATCGTTTTCAGTCCTGGATCGGCCAAAACAGTCCAGAGTCGACGGGACGTGCTGGAGAAGACTATACGTGATACAATACAATCGATATACGATCTGAGAGAGAAATTAACACGACTCTTATCAGAATGATGATGTCATCAAAGAAAGGGTGACAAAATATTAGTGTGAAACTTTTTCTTTCCGGACCAGGCGGTGTATTTAAGCTGAATAACAACTACCTTATTTCTAAACTGTTGGCAGGAATATTAACACAAAATATGCTTGATCATTTCATATTAATGACGTGAAAGACCATGACCCAAAAAAAGCTGATTAATTAAAGACAGCTGATAATAAGATATTAAATATTAGCACACGATAAATGGACTCAACGCAAAATGTTTGTCAATTCGGTGGGAGGTTTAAATTCAGATGGGACAATGAAAATATAAAGAGAAGAAAAAAAATTTATGGAACATTGTGTTTCTTTTCCCCACATTCTCTTGAAGGGTGCCAATAATTCTGAAATCTACAATGCCCTGTGTTTAAACACAAATTACGACTAATCTGTGGAGTCACACTTTACTTCTTCTGTGTGTGTGTGTGTACCTGTAGAAGCTCCACTTGAGCAGGAAGAGTTTGGCAGCTTTGGTGAAGGACGGACTGGACGTGTAGGGTTTGAGGACGTGTGTGACGACGCTGTCCAGCCAGGCGGCCCACTGCTCCAGAGACTTCTGCTGCTGCAGCGTCATCTTAAAGTCCTGCTCGATCCGCTGCACGGTGCGCTCCTCACACGCACACACCCATGATGCCTGCTCCTACACACACACACACACACACACACACACAGGTCTGAGTGCGTTCCAAAAACTACCTAATGGTTATCTGTATTAAAATTACTTAGGCCCAGGTGATTTATGTATTGTGTTTGTGTGTGTGTTTGTGTGTGTGTGTGTGTTACCTGCACGTTGTTGAAGTCCACCCGGTTGAGGTCGTTGAGCATCTGTGTGATCTGGGCTGAGTTCTGTAGGACGGCCCGGGCTGCCTGAGCCAGGTGATTCAGAGACGTGTATCTGCGCAACGTCTGCGCAAACGCTCCTGCACACACCACCTACACACACACACACACACACACACACCAGTGAGCATCAAGTGGTCATCTCTGCGTGACAAATATATGCAAACTCCTCCATGTGTATCAGAGCGTTTGTGTTTATTTTTCTCAACTCTTTAAAACAAGATGATGATGTATGTCTGTGTGTGTGTGTGTGTGTGTGAGAGAGTGAGAGAGAGACCTTAATGCGGACCATCTCCTCTGGAATGTTCATCATGGCACCGGTGAGCCAGGTCTCTAGACTTTTGGCACAGTTGCGGATGGCTTGTGTTAAGGCACCTGAGAAAAGACAAGGCATCACAACATGACACACTAAGTTGTGTGGAAGTGTGTGTGTGTTTGTCAACAAGTGTGAGTGTGAACATCAGTACTGTAGCTCTCCACAAGAGAATGCTTGGAAATGGAGAACTTGAAAAAAAATGAATGTAGAGGTGTGTAGAAGTTATGTAGAAGTTGTATAGAGTTGTGTGTAGGTGTGTGTAAAGCGGTGTGTAGCGGTTTGCGTAGAGTTGTTTGCGTAGAGTTGTGTGTAGAGCGATGTGTGTGTGTAGAGCGGTGTGTGTGTAGAGCGGTGTGTGTGTAGAGCGGTGTGTGTGTGTAGAGTTGTGTGTGTAAAGTGGTGTGTGTAGTTTTGTGTGTGTAGAGTTGTGTGTGTAGTTGTGTGTGTAGAGTTGTGTGTAGTTTTGTGTGTGTGTAGAGTTGTGTGTGTAGAGCGGTGTGTGTAGATTTGTGTGTAGTTTTGTGTGTGTAAAGTTGTGTGTAGTTTTGTGTGTGTAAAGTTGTGTGTAGTTTTGTGTGTGTAGAGTTGTGTGTGTAGAGTTGTGTGTGTAGAGTTGTGTGTGTAGAGTTGTGTGTAGTTTTGTGTGTGTAGAGTTGTGTGTAGAGTTGTGTGTGTAGAGTTGTGTGTATTTTTGTGTGTGTAGAGTTGTGTGTAGAGTTGTGTGTGTAGAGTTGTGTGTGTAGAGTTGTGTGTAGTTTTGTGTGTGTAGAGTGGTGTGTGTAGTTTTGTGTTTAGAGTGGTGTGTGTAGAGTTGTGTGTGTAGATTTGTGTGTGTAGAGCGGTGTGTGTAGAGCGGTGTGTGTAGAGCGGTGTGTGTGGTTTTGTGTGTGTAGAGCGGTGTGTGTAGTTTTGTGTGTGTGTAGAGCGGTGTGTGTAGTTTTGTGTGTGTGTAGAGCGGTGTGTGTAGTTTTGTGTGTGTGTAGATTTGTGTGTAGTTTTGTGTGTGTGTAGATTTGTGTGTAGTTTTGTGTGTGTAGAGTTGTGTGTAGTTTTGTGTGTGTAGAGTTGTGTGTGTAGATTTGTGTGTGTAGAGTTGTGTGTGTAGATTTGTGTGTGTAGAGTTGTGTGTGTAGAGTGATGTGTGTGGTTTGGTGTGTGTAGAGCAGTGTGTGTAGTTTTGTGTGTGTAGAGCGGTGTGTGTAGAGCGGTGTGTGTAGTTTTGTGTGTGTAGAGCGGTGTGTGTAGTTTTGTGTGTGTAGTTGTGTGTGTAGAGTTGTGTGTGTAGAACGGTGTGTCTGTAGTTGTGTGTGTAGAGCGGTGTGTGTAGAGCGGTGTGTGTAGAGTTGTGTTTGTAGAGCGGTGTGTGTAGATTTGTGTGTGTAGAGTTGTGTGTGTAGAGTTGTGTGTAGTTTTGTGTGTGTAGAGTTGTGTGTAGAGTTGTGTGTAGTTTTGTGTGTGTAGAGTGGTGTGTGTAGAGTGGTGTGTGTAGAGTGGTGTGTGTAGTTTTGTGTTTAGAGTGGTGTGTGTAGAATTGTGTGTGTAGTTTTGTGTGTGTAGAGTTGTGTGTGTAGAGCGGTGTGTGTAGAGCGGTGTGTGTAGAGCGGTGTGTGTGGTTTTGTGTGTGTAGAGCGGTGTGTGTAGTTTTGTGTGTGTGTAGAGCGGTGTGTGTAGTTTTGTGTGTGTGTAGATTTGTGTGTGTAGAGTTGTGTGTAGTTTTGTGTGTGTAGAGTTGTGTGTGTGGATTTCTGTGTGTAGAGTTGTGTGTGTAGTTTTGTGTGTGTAGTTTTGTGTGTGTAGAGCGGTGTGTGTAGAGCGGTGTGTGTAGAGCGGTGTGTGTAGTTTTGTGTGTGTAGAGCGGTGTGTGTAGTTTTGTGTGTGTAGTTGTGTGTGTAGAGTTGTGTGTGTGTAGAGCGGTGTGTGTAGAGTTGTGTTTGTAGAGCGGTGTGTGTAGTTTTGTGTGTGTAGAGTTGTGTGTAGTTTTGTGTGTGTAGAGTTGTGTGTAGTTTTGTGTGTGTAGAGTTGTGTGTAGTTTTGTGTGTGTAGAGTGGTGTGTGTAGAGCGGTGTGTGTAGAGCGGTGTGTGTAGAGCGGTGTGTGTGGTTTTGTGTGTGTAGAGCGGTGTGTGTAGTTTTGTGTGTGTGTAGAGCGGTGTGTGTAGTTTTGTGTGTGTGTAGAGCGGTGTGTGTAGTTTTGTGTGTGTGTAGATTTGTGTGTAGTTTTGTGTGTGTGTAGATTTGTGTGTAGTTTTGTGTGTGTAGAGTTGTGTGTAGTTTTGTGTGTGTAGAGTTGTGTGTGTAGATTTGTGTGTGTAGAGTTGTGTGTGTAGATTTGTGTGTGTAGAGTTGTGTGTGTAGAGTGATGTGTGTGGTTTGGTGTGTGTAGAGCAGTGTGTGTAGTTTTGTGTGTGTAGAGCGGTGTGTGTAGTTTTGTGTGTGTAGAGCGGTGTGTGTAGAGCGGTGTGTGTAGTTTTGTGTGTGTAGTTGTGTGTGTAGAGTTGTGTGTGTAGAACGGTGTGTCTGTAGTTGTGTGTGTAGAGCGGTGTGTGTAGAGCGGTGTGTGTAGAGTTGTGTTTGTAGAGCGGTGTGTGTAGATTTGTGTGTGTAGAGTTGTGTGTGTAGAGTTGTGTGTAGTTTTGTGTGTGTAGAGTTGTGTGTAGAGTTGTGTGTAGTTTTGTGTGTGTAGAGTGGTGTGTGTAGAGTGGTGTGTGTAGTTTTGTGTTTAGAGTGGTGTGTGTAGAATTGTGTGTGTAGTTTTGTGTGTGTAGAGTTGTGTGTGTAGAGCGGTGTGTGTAGAGCGGTGTGTGTAGAGCGGTGTGTGTGGTTTTGTGTGTGTAGAGCGGTGTGTGTAGTTTTGTGTGTGTGTAGAGCGGTGTGTGTAGTTTTGTGTGTGTGTAGATTTGTGTGTGTAGAGTTGTGTGTAGTTTTGTGTGTGTAGAGTTGTGTGTGTGGATTTCTGTGTGTAGAGTTGTGTGTGTAGTTTTGTGTGTGTAGTTTTGTGTGTGTAGAGCGGTGTGTGTAGAGCGGTGTGTGTAGAGCGGTGTGTGTAGAGCGGTGTGTGTAGTTTTGTGTGTGTAGAGCGGTGTGTGTAGTTTTGTGTGTGTAGTTGTGTGTGTAGAGTTGTGTGTGTGTAGAGCGGTGTGTGTAGAGTTGTGTTTGTAGAGCGGTGTGTGTAGTTTTGTGTGTGTAGAGTTGTGTGTAGTTTTGTGTGTGTAGAGTTGTGTGTAGTTTTGTGTGTGTAGAGCGGTGTGTGTAGAGCGTGTGTGTGGTTTTGTGTGTGTAGAGCGGTGTGTGTGGTTTTGTGTGTGTAGAGCGGTGTGTGTAGTTTTGTGTGTGTAGAGCGGTGTGTGTAGTTTTGTGTGTGTGTAGAGCGGTGTGTGTAGTTTTGTGTGTGTGTAGATTTGTGTGTGTAGATTTGTGTGTAGTTTTGTGTGTGTAGAGTTGTGTGTAGTTTTGTGTGTGTAGAGTTGTGTGTGTAGATTTGTGTGTGTAGATTTGTGTGTGTAGAGTTGTGTGTGTAGAGTGGTGTGTGTGGTTTTGTGTGTGTAGAGCGGTGTGTGTAGTTTTGTGTGTGTAGAGCGGTGTGTGTAGTTTTGTGTGTGTAGAGCGGTGTGTGTAGTTTTGTGTGTGTAGTTGTGTGTGTAGAGTGTGTGTGTGTAGAGTTGTGTGTGTGTAGAGTTGTGTGTGTAGAACGGTGTGTCTGTAGTTGTGTGTGTAGAGCTGTGTGTGTAGAGTTGTGTGTGTAGAGTTGTGTGTGTAGAGTTGTGTGTAGAGTTGTGTGTGTAGAGTTGTGTGTAGTTTTGTGTGTAGTTTTGTGTGTGTAGAGTTGTGTGTAGTTTTGTGTGTGTAGAGTGGTGTGTGTAGAGTTGTGTGTAGTTTTGTGTGTGTAGAGCGGTGTGTGTAGTTTTGTGTGTGTAGAGCGGTGTGTGTAGTTTTGTGTGTGTAGAGCGGTGTGTGTAGAGCGGTGTGTGTAGTTTTGTGTGTGTAGTTTTGTGTGTGTAGAGTGGTGTGTGTAGAGTGGTGTGTGTAGTTTTGTGTGTGTAGTTTTGTGTGTGTAGAGCGGTGTGTGTAGTTTTGTGTGTGTAGAGTTGTGTGTAGTTTTGTGTGTGTAGAGCGGTGTGTGTAGTTTTGTGTGTGTAGTTTTGTGTGTGTAGAGCGGTGTGTGTAGAGCGGTGTGTGTAGTTTTGTGTGTGTAGAGCGGTGTGTGTAGTTTTGTGTGTGTAGAGCGGTGTGTGTAGTTTTGTGTGTGTAGTTTTGTGTGTGTAGAGCGGTGTGTGTAGAGCGGTGTGTGTAGTTTTGTGTGTGTAGAGCGGTGTGTGTAGTTTTGTGTGTGTAGAGCGGTGTGTGTAGTTTTGTGTGTGTAGTTTTGTGTGTGTAGAGCGGTGTGTGTAGAGCGGTGTGTGTAGAGCGGTGTGTGTAGTTTTGTGTGTGTAGAGCGGTGTGTGTAGAGCGGTGTGTGTAGAGCGGTGTGTGTAGAGCGGTGTGTGTAGAGCGGTGTGTGTAGTTTTGTGTGTGTAGAGCGGTGTGTGTAGAGCGGTGTGTGTAGTTTTGTGTGTGTAGTTTTGTGTGTGTAGTTTTGTGTGTGTAGAGCGGTGTGTGTAGTTTTGTGTGTGTAGTTTTGTGTGTGTAGTTTTGTGTGTGTAGAGCGGTGTGTGTAGAGCGGTGTGTGTGTAGTTTTGTGTGTGTAGTTTTGTGTGTGTGTCCTCACTGGGTATGGGTGTGAGCACGTCAGGGATGAGGATCTCCACCAGCGTCTGGTAGAGCGTGTTGTCACAGTTGCGGCTCCACTGTAGAACTGGATCGTACTGACACAGCAGGACCAGACATGCTTTCGGCAGCCGCTTCTCAGATTCACTGTTTCTGTAACAAGCAGAATATTGACATTACAAACCGAAACGTGTGTGTGTGTGTGTGCGTGTGTGTGTGTGTGCGCGTGTGTGTGAGAGAGAGAGAGAGAGAGAGAGAGAGAGAGAGAGACACCCACAGGTCGAGTGCTTCGTTGGTCTGACCCTCACTGAACCTCCAGAAGGTTTTCCAGAGAGTCTCAACCAGACGGAACTGCAGGTTCACCATTACATCCACTATCGCCTGAAAACACACACACACACACACACACACACATATATAAATGCACACATTAAATACTTTCCACCCTGGAGGCGGTTGCCTTAGTAACCGCATCCATCAAACAGTACATATTTCACCAACAGCATTTGGGCTGTCCGTTCAATCACACATGATATGTGGTTTTCCATATTGTTAACACACACACACACACACACACACAGTATACAGTACGCATATGACGACTGTAGGTTTTACCTCACAGTGTTCCTGGTAGAGCTGCTGGAATGCTCGAATATGTTCCGGCAGAATCCCCTCCGGCAGGGCCTTTCCCTGGAGATCAACCTCTGGAAACTTAGGCAGAGAGCGAGACCCGTCTGAGAGAGAGAGAGAGAGAGAGAGAGAGAGATTATATAGAAGATGGATAATTTTATCAGAGGAATGTCCTCACAAGTACTGTGTGCTTACCCAAAAACTGCTGATATTGCTGGATTTGCGAGCTGATGTCAAACAGACCCGCCCCCTGGCCCGCTCCTTGCCCCGCCCCCAAGGCCATCCCATTGGTCATTCCCTCGACCTTCTGCACCGGTCTTATCCTACGGAGAAAAGTCTGTCACATCAAATAAACGCAAACAAGCAAATCCAGGTTTCAGCACTCGGCATTAACGATTCAAATTGTTCGATTTGGAATCAAATGATTCGTTCCTGCTGATTTGTTCAGATTCTTTTGATGTCAGTTTTACCTTTCAAGGACACAGAGACTGAAGATCTAGCATTAGACTAGCCTCCTCTGATCTCCCTTTTTCCCTAAAAACCTACTGAGCTGCACTTACACAGTAATTTACACAGCCATTATAGCCATATTTTTTTGATGTCACTTGTTCACAATAAAATATAATTAAAGTTATTAAATTATTTTACATTCTAGGGAATCACCTGTGATCTTCCAATTCAATATCATCAAGATACCAAGGTGTCGATTCGATTAAAATTGCCATTTTAGAAACATCACAGTTTTATTAAAATCCAAATTTAATATTACATTTACTTATATTTTTTTTTCAAATTTTCTTACATAAACATTTAAAAAAATAAAAAATAGTTGTCTTAACTCAAGTTTTATACCTTAACTTTATTTACCAACTTCACACCTGAATTGACCGTATATTAATAACTGACCTGAGTTGGCTTTAAGCGGTGCCATTACTTTAGCACTACCGCACTATCTGTACAGATCTGTTGATTTAACTCTCTCTCTCTCTTTATATTCTTCATCAACTGTAATGCTGCAACAAGTACATTTCCCTTACTGGCTTGTGTTGTATAGTGTATTACTTAAATATACCTCTGACAAACGTGTGTTACATAACACATACACACAAACACACACACACACACACCTGTGCTTATGCGAGAAGGGCTGTTGTCTCATGGCCAGGTGCTGCTGGTCCTCCATGAGCCGGTGCAGGGGAGAACTGCTCTTGATCCGAAGGCCATAGTAGTGATACTTCGAGTTCCCTCTGACACACACACACACATTATTGTGTTTATCTTTAGACTACAGAATAAACAAGAAAACACACACGCTCAGATAAACACCAAAAAAAAGAAATCCACCATTTCTCCCCCATACTGTGAACTCCATAATTATTGGCACCCTACAATACCACAAATACATAATTATATATTTACTTTAAACACATTGACACACTACATAGTTTTCATTTTCGAGGATAGGGACCCTACTGTAGCTTTAATGACACAGGATGACGTTACTTCTTTCTAGAAAAGAAAGTTTAGCATGTGTGCACGTGTGTGTATGTGTACCTGGTGCCGAGTCGCCGGGTGCGCAGGCCGATGAACATGGAGCGGATGAGTTTGCCGAAGGAGGCGGCGTTGACGGGCTCCAGCTTGGCCTCCTGACAGTGCAGCAGGTAGTGATAGTACAGTGTGCAGCGGGGCAGACTCACTCCCTCTGCCTTCTCGTAGTTTTCCAATAGCCATTGCACCTGCACACACAAACACACACACACATTTGGCTTTGCATGCTTGAGGACCTGCCATTAACATTAATATTCATATTAATACAAAGATACAGGTAGTCCCCAACTTACATACATAAGCACGTTCGTAAGTCGGATTTGTTCTTAAGTCTGACAAAGTGAGTCTGGTACGCCTTTGACACAAATATACAATATAAATCATACTGTCCACTTGGCTAAACATCTGTCTACTTTTCCCACACTGCCATCACGAGGCCAAAAAAAGGAACCACGCCTAAAGGGAATAAATCTTGTAGTGAAATGTAACAGGGTTGTCTCTGCACCTTTAAATCGCAGGGGAAATTCCAGACGCCATTTTGTCTCAGAGCTGTTTTCCACTGGAATTTATGATTATTCACCATCAGGACAGCTTTACAGGTACAGACATTTTCTCCCGCATCCACACATACAATGCTCCCGGACTGATTTAACGAAACCGGCCAGGCCGTCTCATTCCTCCCGCATCCACACATACAATATACCGCACATTAGACATTTTATACATTAACTCAAATATGCCTCATTCCGCAAACTAAGTAGTTCCCTTGATCAGGAATTAGAAAAAGATTTGGGATTCATCCAATTATTGTGTGAAATATCATGTAAAGTGTTGTTTAAGATGATATAACGTTATCGGGTCTGTTTTCTTGCTGTTTTTGGTACTTAGATCCAGTAACTAGCGTCTCTTTGCCATCAAGAAGTACACGGGACAGTTATCATGGTGGACAGACATCGTGATGTCACGTAAAAAAGGTTTGAAACCTTAATTTTCTCCCGTATCCACCTGTGTGTACTCACAGTAGCAGGTGAGGCGCGTATGTTGTGTGTGTAATTCTGTCCTCCACTTCCCATCACGTAGCTTCCAGGAACCACATAACTTCCTGCCCCTCCTCCTCCTCCTCCCCCTCCGCTGGCCCCACCTCCAACTCCGGCCCCGCCTACAGGCCCGCTCGAAGAGGACGCTCCGGATACCACCGTGACCCCGGTCCCGCCCCCCGAGAATCCTGCAGTCACGGAAACCGGCTGCGAGGTCACAGGGGTGGAGACCTGCGACCCGGTTGTGGGCGGATCCTCGTAGTACGGGGTGGAGGGTGTGGCTTGGGAGTAGAGGGAGGACTCTGTGAACGGGAAAGTACTGGAACGACTGAGAAAAAACATACAGGAGACAAAGTGTCAGGAGTGTGATTGGTCAGGAGGGAGATTAAAGAAAAAAAAAAAAAAGGACACGTGTATGTGAGTGTGTTGCTCACATGGGTGTGTTGTAGTTGCTGTCTCCCTCCACATACTGGATCTGGCTGGAGTAGACATGGCCTACTTGAGAGATCTACACACACACACACACACACACACACACACAGGTGTGTGTCACTATTAAACAATCGATCCCTGATACACACCTCTCTCAGGCTGTTTTATTTACTGATTTCTGTCGCACAGTATAAACACACACACACACACACACACTGTAGCTCTACTTCTGACGTTCATTCCATTAAAACACTATTTAACCCTTAGCGCGAGCTGACCTCAGGAGCAATGTGCAGGTTGCTGACTCCGTGCTGGCCGCCCTTGGCTGTGGTCTGCACCACTGACCTCTGCTGGTGGGAAACGGGAAGAACAGGAAGGTTTAGAGAGCGTTAAAGCGACGACACGATACACTGAGAATGAATGAATCCGCTGTGTGTCTATGTGCGTTTACCTGTGCGGTCTGCACCACGTGTGTCGGCACACCCGTCTGGACGGTCGGAGGTGGACTGGAGTCAGACTCGTTCGAATGAACCGATCCGTCTATAAAAGAACACAACAAGCAGAAAGAGAGCGTTGTGATGTTGTGATATTATTTAATCAGATAAGGAAATATTCTACACCATGCACGGGTTTCGGAAGGCAAACCGCAGCTATTTATTTAACTCGCACACAATAAGGAACCGAGCGAGGCCAGACATGAAAATACAAATATTTTTATTAATCCATAATTCCATAATAATCAATAACCATTTAAATTCATTTTGTACTTGTTATTGATGTAATCTTGCAACTGTTAATAATGCAATGCTGAACGCAATGTGAATGCTGTCTCTGGATGTGTGTGTGTGGGGCGAAAGAGGAACTGAAACAGATAAGACAGCGACCCCAACACACAGGAAAGCACATGATGCACAAAAGCTGATGCAGAAACCCGTCCTCTCTGTTCCCTTTCCTTCTCACACCCAAACACACACACACACACACACACTCAACATTCTCTTTCTATTAAACTGGTCACTTAGGATTGATTAATTAGATTTTTTTTTTTTTTTTAGATTTTTATGCAGCGACATTAGGAGAAATAAAAACGCATCATGCATTTGAACATTAAATGCATAATTTAATGAAACACTCTTAACACTCCTGTTCTAATTGAGACATTAAGTGTGAATCATATACAGAAAAACTGTACACGCTGGAACCTCTAACATCATCATCATCATAATCATCATCATCATTATAATCGTCGTCGTGGTGTGTATCCTTCCTGTGATTCAGTAAGCAAGAGAAACCTGTTTCCTTCCTTCTTTAAAGCATCAGACATGCGAGCGGACACGCGAGCGGACACGCGAGCACATGGTTGAGGACGATTAGTGAAGAAGGCCAGACCACACTCACCAAACCATGTGGTCATACACTGTTTAAATACCTCGTTAGACTTTATTAAAAGTGAAGACGCGTAGTAGTGAAGCTAAATTTAATACAGATGTTATTTATCACGTATACAAAAAAAGCAAAGTTATGATAGGGCGGTAAACGCCTGGACCACTGTCTGTGATCGAAAATGGAAAGGGGGAACAGAATAGAAAAATTTCACTATGATATGAAAATAAAAATACAAATTTAAATACAAAAAATGTTGATATTGAAACATAACGTTAAAATTTTAATAAAATAAATTACTATCAATATTTTATTATTTATTTATTTATTAATAATTTATTATTATTATTAAAAAATATATTAATTTAGATTTTAAAATGTAGCTACTATCAGGCGAAAGACCGCACAGCACAGCTTTACACGAGCGAAAATAAATAAATTATGAAAAAGTGTATGAATCAAAATAATTTCAATAATGTATCCACTACGATGTGCATTATTACATCTCGCATCATCAGTCTGCTCAGAGATCTAATCCAGAATCATTTTTAACATTTATTTAAACCTTAAACACTTGCTGTATATTAGAGATCCAAAGATCACCTAATACTCTTAATTTCTTTAAAAATATAAAGAAAAGATTTATTTATAAATAAATAAATAAATAAAATAGACACTGTGCTAGTGATCCTTTTATAAACTGTTATTCTTCTTTATCTAACAGCATTTCTAAAAACATGTTTTTCTAAGAAAAAAAAATTAAAAATCTATTAATTGCAAAAAAAAACACAAAAAAAAAACACTGCCAGTCGGTGGTTATAAACATTCACAGCATTTACAGAAATCAGAAATCAGCAGTAAATATACCAGTTAAGGTCTGCATAGAGTTTGTCGTGTGCGGGTAATAATGGCATATCTAAAAGAAAATCTTTTTCTAAGAAAAAAAAAAGAATTATAAAAATCACTGTATACAGAAATTCGAACTCATCAGGAAATAATCAACTGATTAACTCCGACCGCGGTTTAGCTCGGCGTACAGTTTTTGTGTACCGGGTCGACGCATCGTCTTCTCATACAGCACCAGTAATAAAACACCTGATAACGTCTATCACTTCGAAAAACATGAATTAGTTTAGCGTTTGAGCTTCTCTACCTGCCGTATCCCCTAACACACACTTCCAGGTTCATCACAACTCGGTCACTGTGCAGTTGCTGTACTACACACACTCACGACACTGAGAAATCGAGGCTCGCCGTGACGTCGGCTTGGGTTCTGTTGTTATTTTTTTTAATTTTAAACAGTGTAGAACAATTTCTAGATATTTTAACAGAAAAAAAAATATTTAGTTATGCATCAAGACACTAACTTTTTATTTTTACTTTTGTTTATTTTTCATTTTATTGTGGTGAAATGTCTCAGTTCCTCTATGACCCTACAGGTGGCGCACTCTAAACTACTCACAGGAAAAAAATTATCTAAATCGAGATATTTGTAAAACCCTGACCCTAACAGAACAGCAGATGGGTATCATGATAGTATCGTATCAGCTGCTTCCTGCCGAGTCCCATCGCTTCCCCTGATGCTGCCCATTTCTTCTATCCTAACGACGTCTGATATTAACAGCCTGTATCAGTGCATTTCTCCTCATTGGTGAAAAACAGATGACCTCCATGTTCCTGGTTACTTACGGTACGCAGTTTCGAAGCTGTACATGCAGCTACTGTAGAACATGACTTTACAAAAAGAAAGAAAAACACACAAGAGAAGGAGATCGAAAGCGAGAGACTGGAAAGCGAGTGTCACTCGGGCTCTATCCGCTCTTATACGGTGCTGGACGAGGCCAGCCTTGAGCGGCTAATCTCCGCAGACGGCAGGACACTCTCATGTTCTCGTAAACACGGAGCTCGGATTGAGCGTTGGCAGAGATGGATAGAGAGATAGAACGAGTTTGAAGAGAGAGTCAATAAAAGATAAAACAGGAAAAGCTTTTGACCTACCTGTTTTGTGTTATTTTCACTCATATGTAATATTTAAACTCTGGCGCTAGCATCGACGTGTGCATCAGATCCACAGATCCAGATAGCGCGCGGGATGAGAGACATGTTCATAGTTACTAAGCTGTTGTGTTAAAATGGAAGGTTTTGCCTGCATCGTATTCATAAGTACGCAAAAAGTGTCAGTTTTAGTATTAAACCATCTTAGCGAGTGACGATTTAATGATTATCGCGCCGAAGTATTGCTAATGCAACATTACGACAAATGGAAGATTAATAAAACATATCGATATACATGACTAGATTTTTTTCTGTTTAGAAGTAAACACTAAAATTTGGTGAAATGATCGAATAACACAAGACAATTGCAGGCTTGAAATAATACGTGACATACTTTTTAGGAATAGTCTTTCCAGGCTTCCTGTAGGACGGTCACTTTTAGTGCAGTCCCTAAACCTGAGCAGTTTCAGAGCAATGTTTTTTTTGTTTGTTTATCCACACAGTGACCTATAAATCATTCAAGCATAAACAATAATCTACTAATATACTGAATAATCAACCTGTGAGAAACAGGTGCAGATGAGGACAGATGAGCAGGTCGGTGATTAATATACTGGTTAGAACAGATGAGAGGGGAAATAAGGTCGCTGCTGAGGCTGTTGTATAAACAAGCATTTTTTAAATTGTATCATTAGACACTGCAGCCTTAATCGACATCATTTAATTTTATTTAATATAATATGATAAAAGGATGGGGCTCTCCATTTATGGATAACAGCTCTCCCAAAGCAGTAGAAATGGCTCGGTAACCCTTTCCAGACTGATACATCAGTTAATCCCTTTGTTTCTCATCTGTTCTGAATTTCTTGGATTGTGCTGATTGTTTTTTAGATCTAGATTTTTTTTTTTGCTATATTTTGTCACACAGGTTCTGTTTGAGTGATTTCTTGATTCAACGCCTCTGGCAGTAATCAGGCCTGAGTAGGGCAAGTGAAATGTCTATTGTTTTACAGTTTTACAAACGTGGTATGGGTCCAACTACTTTTCCACAGCTTTTTAAAATAAATAAATAAATGAAATTATCATCTTGAAAAACTGCATTTTATATTTACCCGGGATATCTTTGTATAATATTAAAAATGATTCAATCATTAAAATCATTCAAGTGTGGAATTTATGCAAAAAAAATTAATTCAATACTTTTTCACAGCCTTGTAGGTCTTTTCCCGCCTGAGCGCATGGTTTCTTTCAGAGACATGTGACAGGATGGAGAGAGAAGCGTGACACATTTCCATTACGGCTTTTCCTGAAGGACCTGATTTCCTGACCTGAGGGAAAGCGGGAATTTTTTGTTTTGTTTTTTACGCTACCTATGAAGAAAACATGCTAACATGCTACGCAAAATGGGGGTTAAGGTAGCAATCAAACTCAACTAAGTCAGAAAAAAAGAAAAGCTAACTGTAGCATTAAAAGTTTGAGCTCTGAGGCAAATGTTGGTGTGTGTGTGTGTGTTTGTGTGTGTGTGTCATTCCCTGTGATCTGTACAGACTCGCTAACTACCTCCCTCAGGTTTCCCCTCAGTCACCAGCCTGCATATGCTGGGTGTATGTTTCCCAGTTGCTTAGCAACAGCGTTGTCATGAACTACCGTTGTATTTTTTTCTCCTTCTTCTTAGTAACTCTGTTTGATGTTAGTTGACAGACCCGTTCTGATCAACGTTAATTTAACTAAACGTTTGGGTTTTCTTTGTTTCTCAGGTGTCTCTGTGAGCGCGATACCGTAGCACGAAGCCGCGAGTTTAAAAGCGGGCGGTGGATTATTATAGGATGTGACGAGTGGTGGAGGGATTTGGGGTAACGTGAGATGTGGGTCGCTTCCTGCGGCTCTCCACTAATAGAAGTAGCCACAAATAAACCTGCTGCAATGCAACACTTCCACCACACACACACACACACACACACACAATGAATAGTACATTTCCTCCATAATTCCCAAAAGCTCCAGTAAAAGTGAAGGCCAAACTGGTGGAGGAAACGCAGAAAAGAAATGGAGGAAACCTGTAGTGTGTCTACCGGAAAGTAAACCATCCCCAGTGTGTGTGTGTGTGTGTGTGTGTGTGTGTGTGTTATCACTCTAATACAACTTCCAAGTCTCACCTGAAACAGTCACCACTATGTACTGTGGTGTGTTCTGGCCGTTGCTGGAGCCGGAGGCGGAGCTCTGGATCTCGGACACGGCGTACTGCGAGGCCGCCGCTGTGACCTGAGTGGGCGTGGCCAGAACAGCCTTCTTGAGGATCGCTGGAGGCGTGGCCTGCGTTATTCTAGAGGAAAGTCCAGTCTGTGAAGGGGAGGAGCCGGATGAGCTCTGGATGTCGGGAAGGAACGAGGTCGTGACGACAGTGGGCGTGGCTTTCTGCTGGCCGCTTTTCGACGTGCTCACGCTGCCCCCTTGAGGCTGGGAGGGCTGGAGCTCCTCCGTGTAGCCCGGAGTCGCCATGGAGAGCGCGGCTGAGATCCTGCGGCGCTGATGACGACAGTAATAACAATCACCAAAATAAATAAATAAATAAATAAATAAATAGATGACATCAGCGAATAAATGAAAAAGTGTTTGTGTTAATTGAATAATCACATTAATTGGACGTGTGTTTCTTTGACAAACTATGAGGTGTTTAGAATTACAAAAAGAGAGTCTGACGAGTCACAGTTGTTTTTCGGCGTCTGTGGCTTTGAGGTGGAAATCGATGCAGAGGAAACCTTGCAGCTTTATCCGGGTCAGCTGATCACCTTTGCTTCTCAATCTCAACAAATGCACCACGAAAAGCAGGCAGGGAGTGTGAGTTCACACACACGTGTGTGAGAGGGAGAGACAAACAGTGCAGCAGAACTACACAAGTGCCTCTTGTGTGTCTTACGCATAAAGGAAGTTACTTCCTGTTTGAAGGCCACTGTGTTAACCCGAGTAGTAACTTCATGAGTGTGTGCGAGTGTGTGCATGCATGCGTGTGTGTGCATGCAGATAAGAGGAAACGACAGAGAAACTGACAATAATGAAGTGATGCCAAAGTGGTCAGGAATGCAAGATATCAGACTTCAATATTTTTTTAAGTCTTGATTTTAATTCACAACCATTCAGCTGTTTTAGGATCGAAACATATTTCTGGCACATTATTATTATTATTATTATCACATGCTGCCGTAACCACTCCATTGTCATATATATTAATGATTCGGGCAAATTTCATATATTTATCTTACCCGATCAGGCGGCACATCGGGTGACGGATACTCCCCACCCTGGAGATACAGTGTATTCGTTCTGTGGCAGTTTTTTTAAGGGCTTGGGCTGCCAGATTGACGCTTGACATTTGGGAAATTTGGGAACGGGAATTAGTCTAATCTGCATGTCTTCGGACTGCCGAAGGAAACCGGAGTACCTGCAGGAAACCCACCAAGCACGGGGAGAACATGTGAACTCCATGCACACAGACCTGGGGTGGGAATCGAACCCTCGACCCCGGAGGTCCTGCCAGTTAAATAGGTTTACCTTACCTAACGTGTAAATTCTTGGTAATAAGATTCACCGTTTTTCCAGCTGACAAATGAGTTACAAGAGACGAATTAATGGAGCTAAACGATTTAAACAAACAGAATAATAGTATTTAAAAAAAAGAC
Source organism: Clarias gariepinus (assembly GCF_024256425.1). NCBI lineage: Eukaryota > Metazoa > Chordata > Actinopteri > Siluriformes > Clariidae > Clarias > Clarias gariepinus. The sequence goes on from NC_071117.1 coordinate 9,280,817, forward strand.
AAATAATAGTGCTGTAATGGACCGTACTTCTCTCCGTTTTCTCTATTTTCTGTGCTTGATGTCAGGGTTGCTAATGCTGAAAACCCACCCAAAAAACATCAGCTCTAGAACTCATACTGTACTCATAACCATTATTCACACATACACTTTCATAAAATGAGCCTAATCTTGATTACCAGTTACCAAAAAAACAAAAAAAACGACACACCGTATCTGGCAACACCGCTCATTTAGGTTTGCGCAGATGGACAAGGTAAACGCTGATTGGCCGTTTGTCGATACCTGCTTCCTTTCAACAAGAGTGAATGTAAAAAAACTATAGGCTGTTAAAAATCTTGCTCTGGTCTCTTTTTCTCTCCTTATTCACCATTAAACAAAAAAAAATTTTAAATTAAAATGGCAAAAATTCAAGTGTGTCCTCTTGTACTGAACAAGCTAATAGATACGTGAGCTACGGGGCATTATTACGCAGAACAAACATTATCGGTTAACACAACTTTTTTTTAATTAAATCTTTATAGGCAGATGCTGACTTGTTACGATTAAACATAATATTAATATTAAAAATGCTCAGGATATGAATGTGTAGTTTGTGCATAAACAAAAGGATCTTACAGACAGCTACTTAATGTACTTAATGCGATTCTGTAAGTTTCACGATTTTATATATTCGATTTAAAAAATGTTTTTTAAGATATTAAGATTTAATCACAACTAAACTGAACAAGAAATTTAAAATGTAGCCATAGCGATAGTTTAAAAGTTTCACTTTTAACCTTAAATCAAATTAGGCAGAATGCGTCATTATTACTGAGCTGTTACTGTTACTTATATAATAATAATTATCCATAATAAGTTTTATTTCTAAACAAACTTCGGAAATAGTTCGCTCCTATCACACGGGATGCCAGTGTGTGTGAATAGTTTAGAGTGCGCCACCTGTAGGTTTACAAAAAACAACAAGGTTACCGCCTCTATCGCCTTTAAAGTCAGGCAGATGCACTCAACTTCTAAACTGCGTGTTTTGAGACTGATTTGCTCGCAGCGTCTGATGAAGAAGGCAGATCGAAGACTTTTTAAGGAGTACAACTTTCGATAAAGTAACGCCATGGAAATGCGTTTCTGTTGCACCGATCAGAAACTTGTGCAGTGGTTACAGAATCGCTTATGTACAACCTTGATCGGTCAGGTCTGATTAAACTGAAAACCAGTCGATTCCGGTCACTGGCTGATCGACCGGTACACGTCTGTATCCACAGTGCACGTCCTGTTAAATTCTTAATTCTGATTGGTCAGAAAGAGTTGATTCGCTTTCTTAAACCGCACAGCTATGGTGTAACAGATGCATTTGCCTTTACCATGGTAACACCTTATGCAAGAATATCTGATGTTCACAATGGAAAATTGCTCAATGTTAAGAAATGTACTGAGATCTATTTTTTTAAATAACAGAACTTAATAGACTTACGTTTGCGTTTTAAAAAAATTAATTAAGTTTTTAGTTTTATTATGCGCTTTCTTAATTTTCATTCTTACGGTTTTCATAATCTTTTTTAAATAACTATTCTCCGTAACTCACTTACCTAATGATTTGTCCACACAGAAATATCATAATAAATATAACTTTAATCGGTTTGTTTAATATTCAGATGGACAGGTACGACCAGATCTCCACGATCAGGAGGATGCTTATGGTATCCTCGTCCACACACACACACACATGCGCACACACGCACATGAGCGCCGTTACATAGATAGGCAGAAGAGACGATTGAAGAGTCTAGATGTCTGGAGGTTGCAGAACAGGTTTCGGGTTCGACGCGTCCCCTTCGTAGATGGCGATTACTTGCCTGGTCTTGTGATGGAATTTTTGTTTAACAAATACACAAGAAGGTGCCTGATTTTATTCAATTATGCACTAGAAATCTTCTAAATCCTAAATTTGATTAGATTACCATTCATAATATATAATGTATCTTTGCACTCATGGAGAAACCTACCAAGTGCCTTACATTAAAAAAAAAAAAAAAAACAGAAGAAAATATATCCAAGAAGAAGAAAATCTACTTTGCCCAGATGTGCGAGAGTATATCAGGGTCAGTGTAAGATGAATCAGTATTAGACAAGCACTCCTTGTTTAAGGTTATTTCTCCGTAAAAGGAAATTACAAAATAATAATTTTGCGAAACTGTTAGCAAGCCTCTGTGTGAGGTTAAGAAATCCCGCCTTCGGCGTCAGAACGGTGAGAAGAACTTCAGTCTCGTCTATGATTGGGTACAAACCTAGGGTACTAGGGCGGGGCTTAAATCTTTGTGCTAAAAACAATCTTAATCTTAAAAGTACAGAAGAACCTTAGCATATGGATTTAACTCGTTCTGGAAGCGGGTTCTTAAGGCGATTTTAAAAAATGGCTTCCCACTGACGCAAAAAACAAGTTTTTAACAGCCTCCCGAAGGCACATGTGACATAGCCGGCATTCGTTTCGGTTTGTTCGTTCGTATGCTGAAAAGGAACGACAGCAGAACTGTTAGCCGGCTTCTAGTGACAAGCTTGTACGAGGTCATGGAACCTCACCTTCTGTGTTATGATTAGTTACAAGAATTTAGTCTTGTCTATTACTGGTTAGAAACTTAAAGGATGAAGGCGGGACTTAAAGGATTAAACCGTGATGTTAAGTGTGGTTTTCCCAAGATCTCACAAAAACCTGACACTGTTGGCGACGTGTGGTGGGAAACGGCAGTTCAATATGTGATAACATTTATACAATTTATAGTTTTTAACATTTTTCAAAAGCTAGGCCTGGCAAACTTTACCTCAGTATTTATGACAGCTGTGACAGATGTTATTATTCACCCAGTAAGTAAATCTAAGTCACATGTTCCTCTTTTCGCTTCTGGGTCAAAACTATGTCTGCACTTCTTAACATTAATACTGGTATCACCCTGGAGGAACGGATTTTGTGGAGCCGTCGATTTATTCCAGTAAAACACAAAGCAATCTGATATTTTGGCATCACTCCTTTAATAGCCAGGCACCATCTGTTGATTCTGTGGAAATTCCCCCTGAGACCACCAGTGGCCTAAAGACGACACGTCTTTTTGAAAAATTAAGGGAAAAAAAAATCTAAACTTCTATTAGTTTATCTTGAAAAATTTACAAGTTTGACAACTCTTATGTACTTGAACTCTTTGCAGGGTCTAACCCTTAATTAAAGCCTTTTCTTCACTTTTTCCTTTTTAATGCTTATTTTATTTCCTTTTTTTTTCTTGTGTTAAAATGTAGTTGTTTAATTCTATTTCCTTCTTTGCATATTATATTTGTGGTTTTATGGTTGTATATGGAGAAGTTATAGCACCATGTTATTTTCTCTTCTTCTTTATTAAATTTTGTTTTGATTGAAGAGTTACATAGTTACGACTGTACAATTACAACTGCTTTTACTACTACAAAAAAAAAATATTCTTCTACATATTGCTTTTTTTCTTTCTTGCTTTCCTTATAAACCAGGCTCATGGAGATTTAAACTTTTTTACTGATCGTAAAAATTCCTTAAGCGTCACATGTTTGCCCCACTTGCAGCAAAGTTTAGAGGATCTAGTGTGCCAAAGGAGAAAACCATTTTATGCTGTAAAATAAAGAAAAATATTGCAAATCATAACTTGGACAGTGACATTTCACCCATATTGATCTCTCATTGATGCAAACTAGTCACAATAAATTCTATCAGGCCAGTGAGGTCGAGGCAGGACATAAAGGTGTTTCTAAATGATGATCCTGAGACATGTATAGTAGTTTTGTGGGACACAAATTGATTTATTCAATCCATAACTAAAGAAATATAAGATTGCATGAATTGTGCTTACATCATATAATGCTGTTAATCAGCCTCGAATGTTAATATCACTTATCCAGCATTCAGCTATATTCATAACTGGTCATTTATGTTGTTTATGGACGTAATGAACGCTAGTGTTCGTGTGTGTGAAAAGTTAAAGAAAAATAATTGTATGCCAGAAAACCAAGCAGCATGTTATATAAGTGACCTCTTTAAAAAAATAATAATAAGTTGCTGGGTTTTGCATGCAAAAAAAAAGCAGGTGTGACATTCCCAGTCCCACTTTCCTTATACTGTATTCATTCATTTTATATGTACAGGATCATCGAGGTCTGAAGCCTCTCCCAGGGGACTTTGGGTATGAGGTGGGGTACAACCTGGACAGGGTGCCAATCCATATAAGGGCACACACACACAGACTACGGACACTGTGGGAAGACCTATTAGCCTAATCTGCACGTCTTTGCACTGTGGGAGGAAACTGGAGTACCGGCGGGGAAACCCACCAAGCACATGCACACAGACCCCGAAGCAAGAATCGACCCCGAGGCAAGAATCGACCCCGAGGCAAGAATCGACCCCTCGACCCTGGAGGTGCAAGCGGACAGTGCTAACTACGCCACCATGAGGGCTTAACCTATATGAAACAGAAATTCCTCACTGAATGTGACAGTGCGGCAGCAAATTCAATTTCGAAAGTATTGGTGACACGCAGCTAAGACTAGATGATTCATAAAGATTTGTCAAGCAAAATATTGACTCTGTTTCAGTATTTTTAATTACTGTTTACTTTATCCTTCCTTTTTTTGTTTGTTTGTTTTGGAGGAAGACATTCTTACACTAAACCATTTATACACATATATCTACATTATATACTTTTTTTCAGGTTTTTCTTTTAAATATATAGTTTAAACTAACATATTATGAGTTTTTATTTTTTTGTAAATTCCAATATTTCATACTGTCATTTCCGCGTTAAGCTGTTCGTGACAATGCTGATTGGCTGTGCGGCACGTCAATCACGTTCGTTTCACCTTGCGACCACGCCCAGTCGACAAGCCCCGCCCAGTTCGCCCTTACATAGATAGTGCTTTCGACAGTCGAGTGCCAAAACTTTTTTCCCCCCCACCCCTTTCCTTTTGAACGACTATTTATAAAACACAGAGGAAGAAATGGCTCTCGGAATTGACTCGCATTCGCGAGAAAGCTACTTGAAAAACATAAATTATGAAATAATATTAAGAAGAAGAAGGAGAAATTATTAACTTTAATTTCCCGACACAGAAGTGACACAAGTCGGCACTGGGCCTGACGCTGTGCTCGCTCTTCCCCTTTAAGACAGTTTGGACGGAAAAGGTTTCAGCGTATTATTATTTATTTTAGCCGGCCAAAAACAAAAACAGCCAACAAGTAAAAGTCCAACAGTCTCGTGTTACTGCACCCGCCATTTTGTGTCTCTATCGCGGATCTGACATCGTCATAACGACCGTCAGCCTTCAGAAAGATCCGGTTACCTCCGCCTAGGTCGCGCTTTAAAGCGCTCAACAAAATCACACGCGCGCGCGCACACGCACACACACAGTTGGTAGTTAAAAAAAAACACAAGACTCTGCGTAAAAACAAAACTCTAATATTCACCTTTTAATTCGTGCAGGCTTGTATGCCGAGTTTTTATAAATTCCTTAATAGTTTAGATTGTTGTTGTTGTTGTTGTTGATTCCCGTTGCTTGGTTCTTGTCGCCAGGACTACCGTGACTATGGCGCCTCCGTCCTCACCGGGGCAACTGTTGCTACCCACCCGTCCAAGTCTCCGCCCTCATCTTAGCTGTGATTGGTGCGCTGCTCGAACCGCCCCCCGGGCTTAACTCTGTCTCATTGGCTAAGCGGGTTGTCATTGTCAGAGCTGTCATTTCATTCGCGGATGGCACCTGTCAATCATCTGTGGTTGTTACGTAAAAAAGAAACGCTCCCTCTTTACTTTTTTTTTTCTCCCCCCTGACGTTCCATCAATGTGTCAATCAAAGACTGATCACCTTAAATAGGATAGATTGTGCTAAAACGTGTAGAAATGTTTAATATATAGTTTTTGAAGATAAAAATGAATAAACAGGATAAACTTTTTAAAGCTGTGCTTTTCTTTTTTTTTTGGTTGGCGTTTGGTGCTTTGTGAATGTGGATGGGCGTTACAGTGGCGTAGTGGGTAGCACTGTCACCTTGCACCTCCAGGGCCCGGGTTTGATTTGGGACTGTGTGTGTGTGTGTGTGTGTGTGTGTGTGTGAAAGTCTGCATGTGCTCCCTGTGTTTGGTGGGTTTCCCCCGGATACTTCGGTTTCCTCCCACAGTTATGCAAAGACATGCATATTAGGATATTTGGCGTTCACAAATAGATAAACTCATCAATACAGAATGAACAATGCATTGTGGGAAAGGTCAATCGGTTACCTCCTCATAAACAGGGCCTGGGCATTAATCCAATATCGTCATGCGATATTAAATGATTTTACAGAAATATTTTACAATTTATGGGTTAGCCACATGGCACATGCTTATAATAATTATTCATATAATAGATATAAATGAATATTAATATAATTGTAATATATCACTATATGTGAGCCAATGACATGTATGTGTTAGTCAAATAAAATGATTGAATGATCCACCAGGCCTTAGCTATAGTTCCCTACACAAAATGACACATGAAGTAGTGTAACAATGTCACTTTGTAAACATTTGTATATATTTACCTATGATCCAACAAGATGCAATATACCTGAACTCATTTTCTGCTTCTGATAAGGCCTAGAATATGAGTAAACCAGTCTATTTACACCCAATGCCCTTCCTGACGCAACCCTCTTATTTTATCCAGGCTTGGGAGCGGCACTGCATCCAGTGGCTGGGGGTTTGGCCACTGGCTGGGAATCGAACCCGGGCCTTTAGCATAGCAGGTAGAACACCTACCACTGAGCCAACAGTGCCCATCACCGGATAGTCCGCTGTGGCAACCTCTTGCTGGGAGCAGCCGAAAGACCAACAACTGCAGATGATGAGTGAGTGAGTGAGTGAGTGAATATGGATTAGCTGACTGGGACTCGACCCACTGATATTGCTCTCTGTGGCATTTTGATTAAACCTCTTCAAAATGCATTCTTTGTGTTGTAACAGTGAGAAAATCATCTCAGCCTCTGTATCTCTATGAATGCCAAGTGAATTTCACACTGATAGCGGATAGGCAGCTACAACACCTCGGATTAGCAAGTGACGACAAAACAACCACGCGTATATACACCTCACCGTATTGTTTCCTCTTATCTCTGAGCCAAATGTCAAAGTGGGTTAATGAAACCCTGGTTGAAATATTGCACCTGTGACGTCGCCAGGCCCTTTTTTCCAGATAATGTCTCTCAAATTTAACTTTCTGTCCCCAAAACCCAGACGGTGCGTTCTAATTGCAATGACGTGCGAACGCATGCTAACTAACCTTCTGTGCCTGTTTTATATTATGTTGTTGCTGCAACCTATCAAAGGTCATCGTTTATGACACTTTGTGTGCACCGTGACAAACGGAATGACATTTATTTTAATATATTTTCTAACAGCATCATGCTTTCTCTATCAAAACTCTTTAAACAGTATTTCAGCAGGCATTACATGATGAAGCAATCTCCATCTTGTACCCCTTTTCCACCAAAGTGAACCAGGTGCCAGTTTATGTCTGGTGCTAGTGCCGGATCAGAGCCCGTTCAATAGCAAAACCTTCTAAATGCTAGCAGAAAAATTGCTAGCAGCAAGCACAACAACCTTCACCATGTCTTTGCAAGCAGTTCTCCTGGCTTTACTATGACTCGTAAGCATTTTAGCTGCCCATTGTCCATTTTTCAAAGATCACTAACTTTTGGTTGGCTGTGATAACCCTGCTCCATGCCCGTGGCACACAGTGAGCGGTTCTTAGTTCTAGTCCACCAAGTGTTGGTGCTACCGCAGAAGAGTCCGCAGCCAGTACCCGTAACCGTCAATCACTTTCATACGCTTTCATACGGACCTGCCAGAAGTTTCACTTTATTTAGTTTAGCATAACTATTATGTCTCAAAAATATGTTAATATTTTATACTGTTGAGGGAAATATGGCAGACCTGCTTTTGAAGGTTTATTAGCAAGCAATAAAGGTTTCTAAACAAACATAGCAGTAATAAGCGGTCAGATTAGCACCACATGCCATAAAAGAAACAGTTCAGTGAAAAGCCATGTGGACACAATTGTAGTATTAACCAAATATCTATTACTTTATAGCTGTTTGTTCACTTTAATAGAGTTTAATACTGCATAGTAATTAGTGTGTGTGTGTGTGTGGCACCTGATTTGTTGCCTGTATGAGTAATATCTTAAAAGGTCAAAAACGAAATGGTTTGACTATTTCCTCTGCGCTAACCTTGAAGCCTGAACTCTGGTTAATTAAACCGGTTTCAGACCAGCCCTTTGTCCCACTAAAGGTCTCTGTGACTGTGACTATCTATCTGACTGCCACCAGGGGAGGAATAGGTCACACTCGAGAGCTGGGGAACTATAAAAGCGCTCTGAGGATGCCGAGAGACACAGTGTGGGACCTGCCAGCATTGGTCCATCGGTCTCATCTTTGCTATCCAGTTCTCGCATACAGGTCTTGCTGTTGTTTTTTGATTTTTTTTTGTCGTCATGTATAAAGAGATCGTGCTGACTCTGAGCCTGCTGGTGACGCTGGCATGCCGAGCCCAGGACACCGAGGGTCATCCTATCTATGGCGTAAAGTTGTGCGGAAGGGAATTCATTCGTGCCGTCATCTTTACCTGCGGAGGCTCGCGGTGGAGGAGATCCACGGGGATGTCAGGTGAATCTGGTGGGTGTTTCATTTCCAGCTTAAATCACAATGAATTCAAAGCAATGTACAAATGAGAAGAGAGAGATAATTTCTCTACTTAAATGCTTTTGTGTTTTACTTGAAAGTTTCCCTGGTAGGTCTTCAGATCCACAGATTTAAAAGTTCTGCCAAAGTGTAATGGAATTATGTTGGTGTTTTGTTTAGGTTTTTTTTTTTTTCAGACTACAAAGCAGGAAAATTATGGACACCTTAGTCAATAATATCAATCTGTTATCTATTAAACCTTTTTGGGGGTCTGGAATTGACCTGATACTGGGCAGCGGCAGCATGGTGGTATAGTGGTTAGCACTGTCGCCTTGCACCTCCAGGGTTTGGGTATGATTCCCATCTCGGGGTCTGTGTGCATGGAGTTTGCTCCTTCTCCCCATGCTTGGTGGGTTTCCTCCAGGTTCTCCGGTTTCCTCCCACAGTCCGAAGACTTGCAGATTACTTATCTGTGTTTACAAATTTCCTGCAGTGTGTGAATGTTGATCGAAGCTCCCACCATGGCTGTTAAAAGAAGAATTAATACAATGGTGACAATTGTCCTCGATGGTACCTAGTTGGACTACAGAGGTTCCTGGATGGATTGATGAATGGATGGATGGTCACTTATTGAATTCATGGTTAAGGATTTCTTTTTTCTGGGCCAAAAATGAACACCAAGTAATCCACACTAATTCTACGTCTTTTCCTCCAAAAAGAAAACAGAGGAGAAACAGATCAGTTTGGGGCAGATGTATGTTATGGTTCAATGTGCAGGTAGACAACCTCACACACTGCTCTATTAAATAAATATGTTTATTGTAATTTTGGATGATAAAAATATTACAACATTTGTTACAAACTGTTAATCCCAGAACAATACTAACAAATTTGTATTTATTAAAAAGAAAAAACAAAACCTATAGAAAGCAACCATGCATTAAAAAAATATTTAAATGTAAATAATAATGTAGTAAACATAATATTATTATAACATCATAATAAAGGGTGTAATTTAGTATTTCGTGATTTTTGATATTTCTTTTATTTTAATTCATTTTGTGTTGTAGCATGATTTAAGCGCCTCGACTGCTAAAATAAAAATTCTCCGTTCCTGTCTCTCCTCTCAGGTGGTTTCTCCAGCCAGTTTCTCTCCGCTCATGATGACGAGGCCTCAGACCACTGGGGCTCGCAGCTCTTCCCGCGCCTTTCTTACAAAGCCCAGGCTGTGGACCCGGATGTGGACGGTCTGGCCGGTGTGGGTCCGGAGAGCTTAGCGTTAATCCGTCCGGCGCGCTCGCTCATCTCAGAGGAGGTGCTTGAGGCTTTGCGTACCTCGGACAGGAAGGGCAGGGACGTTGTGGTGGGTCTGTCCAATGCCTGCTGCAAGTGGGGCTGCAGCAAGAGCGAGATCAGCTCCCTGTGCTAAAGCAGACTGTTCCTTCATACCTCTGTTTGTTCGTACTCGTGCATCTCAGACTGTAGTGTTAACGTTTGCTGTAGGGAGGAGTGGTGTGTTAGGTGGCCTGATTTGAATACAGCAGCTGGGATGTAATGTATTAAAATGTATGCGTGTCAGTGTGGTGTATCTCTGGAAGCAAAACGCGTCTGTGTGTATTACACTCTGCTCTGCCGTAATTTCCTTAAATAAATCAAGTTTGGTTTTGCAGTACATTTTGTTGCCTTGTGATTTTTAAGTGTCTGGGAGTCTGAGGATAAGTCTGGCCTTGTCTCAATGAAAGTGAAGGAAGACATCGTACAAACATGAGGTTTGAAGCTGGGACCTTATGATTAACAGTCCAACACCTTAATCACTGAGCTACTCATGCCATATGGTTCTCCAAATTTGAGAAGTTATTTCACTCAACTTACCACAAATTGAATGTGTTGCACTTATTTACAAGCTGATGTTTCCAACAAACTATCACAGATCAGCATTGTTTCCAATAATAACTGATCATTATTGTTCCTGGTGACCAATCACTGATCAATCATTATGGTACCCAACGAAGCACTCATGATAACAACTTGTGTCTGAAATAACGTGTCTTCACAATTGTTCATGACTTAATAATGATTGCGCACCTTAGTAAATGGTATCATCCTGCGACTTTTAGGAACGTAGTAGGTATTAGTAGCTTTTTAAACAAACATTTACATTTACATCTACATTTAGGCATTTGGCAGACGCTCTTATCCAGAGCGACTTACAAAAAGTGCTTTAATGTTTACATAATTGGATACATACTTACACTGGGTTAACTAGGTTAATAACTAAGTGCCATTAGTCCAACACAACTAAGAAGAGTTTTTTTTTTTTTTCGGGGGGGAGGTTAGTCCAAGTACTGGAGAAACAGATGAGTCTTGAGTCGTCGTTTAAAGATAGTCAAAGTCTCTGATGTACGGACATCTAGAGGAAGTTCATTCCACCACCTAGGTGCCAGAACAGAAAAGAGCCTGGATGAATGCCGCCCTCGATCCCTGAGAGATGGTGGGATGAGGCGAGCAGTGCTGGAGGATCGGAGGGAAAACAATTTAACCTGCCTTGCTTCAGAGTTTTTACACAAAAACGAATAAAACACTTATTAAACAGTTAGAGCAGTCACATTAATGCACTTTCTTCCACAGCTCACAAAACCCAGAATAAAAATTAAAATATAACTCCTATTTTCAATTTATATGGTTTTCCCCCTCAGGTGGCACGGTGACGTAGTGGTCCGGGTTCGACTCTCACCTCGGGGTCTGTGTGCGTAGACTTTGCATGTTCTCGCCATGTTTCCAGTTTCCACCCACAGTTATGCAAAGACATGCAGATTAGGGCAATTGGCGTTCCCAAATTGTCCGTAGTCTGTGAGAGGGTGTATAAGTGTGTGTCCCCTGCGATGGATTGGTACCCTCCTTGTACCGTAAGTCTCCTGGGATCGGCGCCATATACAACCCTGTATACAGAATCAAGAGATATACATTATAAATAAGTAAAATAAACAAGTAAATGCATCACTTTCTTATTTAAGACCTTTTTTTTTGAGAATACTCTGTGTGTGTGTGTGTGTGTGTGTGTGTGTGTGCATTTCTTGCATTCTAGCGATTCTGTCTCCATCTGCTGGCAAGACTATGAATTACAGCCTTCCTAAGCTTACCAGAGCAAATAAAATCAACCATTACATAAAAAAATTAATCTAAGCGTTTAAAAAAACGTGTTTGTTGTCATTGCTTGAAAAATGTTAGTCTGTTGGTGGAGAGAGAGATACTAATAAATGTTCCTGGCTGACTTTCGGTACTGCGCATGCGCGCGAAGGGGGAGAAGTAACACGCATGCGCAGGGGAAAGTAATCCGCATGCGCAGTGATAATCCGGAAGGAATATTTGACAGCGCTTTGGTAGACCGTAAACAACACACGAAGACGCGGGGAAGCGGGAACCAGGCGCTGTGGAGGATTTAAACGACCCAGACGGACATTTAAAGCAGATTTGGTTTTGTTATGGAAGCGTTGTGCTTGAGGCATGTAAATGAATTCTGCGTTTGGAAGCAGTGTGACGTTGAAGAAGAGAACCGCAGCCCGGCTCGGGCCCGACCCCTGGGACACCTGTGAACAGGAGGCGCTTCATCATCCTCACCCTCACGCGCGTTCCCACCCGCGTCTCGCGCTGCTCTCTCCACTGCTGGCTCTCTGTTCAGCACTCGGGGTTGTGATCTCACACCTTTGTGCACTGGTAGCCTGGCTGGTCAAGCCGTTCTCCCGCACCATGGCTGCTAAAGCCCAGGATCCGGACTGCGATGCCACGGGGGACCTGATCAAGAAGCACCACAAGCAGGCGTTTGAGTTCATCTCCGAGGCTCTGCGCATCGACGAGGACGAACAAGGTGCAGCTCAGGGTTTAACAACCTTAAGATGTCTGGAACAGGATTGGAAAAATGACTGGTTTAACCCTAAGTGGCTGAAAACAGTAGTTTAGAAAACCGACTTCCGGTTTGTCATGGACACGCCCCTCCAGAGCAACAAGAGGGGTTTCCTCTGGGTACTCCGGTTTCTTCCCAAAGTCCAAAGACGAGCAGATTAGGCTGATTTTCCAAAATTGCCCGTAATGTGTGTGTGTGTGTGTGTGCGCACCCTGTGATTGATTGGCACTTTGTCCTTGTGTCCTAAGTCTCCTCAAGACCCTGTATACAGGATAAAGCAGGTATAGATGATAAGCGAGTGAGAGAGAATTGGACACAGCAACCTGAATAGCAGTCTGTTTGTACAGTGGTAGGTTATGGATGTGGTGACCGAAGACATGCTGAAGGATCGAGTGACAAGGAAAGACGACAAATAGTCGAGCCCTAACAGAAGCAATCAGAAGAAGAGGAAGAAAGTTAGACAGTCTAGCATGTATTCTTCTTCTTCTCTTTTTTCTTGTCGTTCTTGGTTGGTAACTTAACCGCCTATTGTAGGTCTCATTCTCGCTCCTCTTAAACCTTCCTTCCCAAGTGTCTAATGCATCCTTTACCGATCTTGCCTTGACTTATTCTGTGTCTTGAACTCGTCCGCAAAGTATTCAGTGGGTTTCTAAAGGCCGACAAGTCTAGACAAGAGGAATGAAACTGAAATAAAGGTGAGGGAGATCGAGACTGGAAAATGGTGATAAAGGGTGTTTGCCGACACAGAGAAGAAGAAGACAACATGATACGACGATATCTGACAAGTCTTTTAGAACAGGAAGTTGCTGATCAGCATTTAATGTTGTTTTTGAGTTAAAGTCGACTGGAAAGTCGGCTTTAAAGGACAGGGAAGTTAAGGGGGAGTGTGAGATCTATAGGTGGCGCTGGTGCAACTCACCCAACTCCAATCAAAGGTGGAGATGGAATGTGTAGAGTGTGTGGAATTGTGATTGAGTGTCTAAACAGAATTCGAGAAACGAAGCAAGACAAGATCACAGAAGGAAAGAAAGTGTTTAATATTTATTTTTTTAACAAGGAAGAGGAAGATGAAAAGATAACTGACCTGTTTAAGCCAATGCCACCTCATGCTTCTATTTTATATTATTGTGTATTAGGTGTCCTTTAATATTGTGGAATACAATCATTTCCTGTTCTCGCTTATGTGGCTCCGAAGCTGGCGATAAATACACGGATTTGGTTTGTGGAAAATTTCCAGCAAGCTTTTTCAAAGAGACAAGAATACCATGTAGCGCGAAATTTAATACATAAATACACGAGTCAAAATAATAATGACTTTCATTAAACGAATATTGTCCCATAACTTTCTTTATGAGCACACGTTAGCTGTAAACATTCCTCAACTCAACACTCTCTCTGATTTTTTTCCCTCCTGAAAATGTCACAACTTGTTACTGTGACAAAGCACTGATCCTGGAGACTCCTTCTGTAAATGTTAAATAAACGTCTCCTTCACATATCAGTGATTATTTACTTTATTTATAATAGACAGGGTTGAGACCGAACACGATGATCTGTTTTTTTTTCCAAGCATTGTTTTTTGGATTAGTTCCTGATGCTTGTTTTTCTGCCGCTTGCAGTGATGTCATGGAGCAACTGGAGATGAAAGGAATAATCAGGCTATTGATCGGCCACATGACCTCTCGCATGGATAAACCAGGACGTATCGCTCTCACTCGTACCATCAGCATGCCCTTGAGGATAATTAGTGTTGTTTGAAAGCAGTTGTTAGAGCACTATATAGAGTAACAGAACTCCATCATGTTATCCATGTCGGTATGGATCTGAGCTGTACATACTGTAGCTTCCTAACACTCTGTTAAGTGTCATTACTCCACTGATGTGTGTTCTCAGGACCCAAGCACCAGGCGGTGCAGTGGTACCGTAAGGGCATCGCGGAGCTGGAGAGAGGCATCCGCATCGAGGTCACAGGCACCGGTCAGTCCTCATCAGTCACCTCTTCCTCTGCAATGTCCTCTCCCACCCTGACTCTGTGTATGTGTGTGTAAACACGTTTCATACTCTCTTTAGGCGAGAAAGAAGAGCGAGCCAGACGACTCCAGGATAAAATGAAGAAGAACCTGATTATGGCCAAAGACCGTCTGCAGCTATTAGGTGAGCACCCCTGCTAGAGGACTGCATTACCCAGAATTCCCTGGAAAACTTCTACAGTTTAATCAGTTTGTAACTAGTGGCACATTTGCATACAAAAGCAGTGATTCTGTCAGTTAAATTACAGTTAAAAATACAGTTAAATTTGCCCAAAATATATGTTGACTGGTTTTTTTTCCACACTAAGTAATAAATTGTTTACTAGGTCAGTTCTAGAAAAAAAAATGCTCATTAAATTCCACTTTTTCAGTTATTATACAGGACATCCCCGATTTACATTTACATTCAAGTTACAAATTTCCGCAAATACGAACAGACCACGGTTCTACTTCTGATTCAGAAATGAGTCGGCCTCACCGGTTTCAGTGAATCAGTCCGGGAGCACGATGATAGAAAATGTCTGTGCTGAAAATCTGTCCTGATGGTGAATAATCCTAACTTCGAAAAATCCTCAACAAAAAAACAGAATTCACAGTCCAATACAGTGGAAAACAGCTCTGAGACAAATTGGCACCCAGGATTTCCCTCGCGATTTAAAGGTGTAGAAACAACACTCTTACATTTGACGTGAGATTCATTTCCTTAGGCGCTATTAAGTTTTTTGGCCACATGATGGCAGTGTGGGGAAAGAGTACAGAGATTTTGTCAAGTGGGTTGTTATACTTTACATTGTATATTCGTGTTAAAGGTGTATAAGTCTCACTTTGTTAGACTTAAGAACAAATCCAACTTACAAACATGCTCCCGGAGCAGAATTAATTTGTTAGTCGAGGACGACCTGTATATTATGGCCAGGGGTAGCTCAGTGGTTAAGGCACTGGACTACGGTTCGGAAGGTCCCAGGTTCAAACCCCACAACCACCAAGTTGCCACTGTTGGGCCCTTGAGCAAGGCCCTTAACCCTCAACTGCTCAGATGTGTAATGAGATAAAAATGTAAGTCGCTCTGGATAAGAGCGTCTGCCAAATGCCTAAATGTAAATGTATATTAGAATAATCTGCACTCTAGTTGTAGAATTTATTTGAATTAACTTTTAAAAAGCCAAAATCACATAATTTTTTGACAAAATTTCTTTACTTTTCAATACACTTTGTCCATATTTCAACAAGCTTTCGTATTCTCTCATTAAAACGTGTTTTATGCTGAGCTATGAGCCACACACATACGGCTGTCTTCACTTTATTATCTCTCTCACGCTCTCACTCACTATATCCTTGATTCTCTTTCTTTCACACTTTGGTGTTGTTCTTCTCACTCACTAATTTATCGTATGTGACTCTGACTTTTCCTGATTCTCTCTCTCTGTGTCATTTATTCTCTTTCTTTGACTCTTTGAGACTCTTTTTCTCTGATGCTCCTTGGTTCAGTCTCCCTGACTCTCCCTGAGTGACTCTCCCTGACTCTTCCTGAGTGACTCTCCCTGACTCTCTCAGAATGACTCTTTTTGACTTTCAGAGTGACTCACTCTTACTCTCTCTGATTCAATCTCTCTAACTCTCCCTGAGTGACTCTCTCTGACTGACTCTCGCTGACTCTTGGAGTGACTTTTTCTGTCTCTCCAAGTGACTCTCTCTGATTCTCCCTGATTCAATCCCTCTGACTCTCCCTGAGGGACTCTCTCTGATTTGCCCTCATTTAATCTCCCCCTCATTCAATCTCTCTGACTCTCCCTTCATGACTCTCTCTGACTCTCTCTGAATCTGTCTCTCTCTTTCTCTCTTTCTCTGACTTTCCTTTCTATCTGCCACTTTGACTCTCTCGTACTCTTTCACTATATAACTCTCTTTCTTGCCCTGTGTTTTTTTTTTTACTCTCTTCCTCTCTTTCTGACTTCTCTTTCTGACTCTCTTTCACTGTCTCTCTGGTGCTCTCGCGTTCTCTCTCTCTTCCTCTCTGACTCTTCGTGTGTTGCT
>NC_071117.1:9300000-9330000 GCF_024256425.1 Clarias gariepinus
CGTGCTCTGTTTGCTGTTGCTCGAGAACTGCAGCCGTCAATCATCTTTATTGGTGAGAGAAAACACACACACATGCGCACACACACACACACACACAAAAGAAACAAAACACGCATACATTTTATTTGTGTGTGTGTGTAGATGAAATAGACAGTCTCCTGTGTGAAAGGAGAGAAGGAGAGCACGATGCCAGTAGAAGACTGAAGACTGAGTTCCTCATTGAATTTGATGGGGTCAGTTTCTCTCTCTGTCTCTCTGTTTGTCTCTCTGTCTCTCTGTTTGTCTCTCTGTCTCTCTCTCACGTCCTTAATATAGTATCATCAGTGTTTCTGGTCTCTTTCTGTTAACTAAATTGAACTGAAGTCCAGTTATGTGCTTCTTTAGGTTCATATATTGTGTGTGTGTGTGTGTGTGTAGGTACAGTCAGGAGGAGATGACCGGGTGCTGGTGATGGGAGCCACAAACCGTCCTCAGGAATTGGACGAGGCTGTGCTCAGGTTCACACGTCCCCTCATGTTCATGCAGTTTTAGTTTTAATCTGAACACAACCTTCACTTTCTCACTGTGTGTGTGTGTGTGTGTGTGTGTGTGTTGTGTAGGCGCTTTGCGAAGAGGATTTACGTGACCTTGCCCTCAGAGGAGGTACGTCCCAGAGTGAACCACTGCAGTTGTCGTTGTTTAAGAGCAGGAAAGGCACTTTGTATTGGTTTTTTGGCAAACCAGGGTTGCCAGGTTTGGGTTATTCACTCCGCTTTTTTTCTACCTTCTCACTGTTTTTAGCGCCAGTAGAGAATCTGCTCTCACAAGGACGCGTCCTGTAACTTCTGTCAACCTGCACTGCTTATTATTTACTCTCTTCAGTCTCACAGCTTTTCTTGAAATTATGTGAGACTCTTAGCAAATAACCATTTAAGGAAATGTTTGAAATAAAGAAATACTGCATGATCTTTACATTTTAATGTTATGGTTCATCAATGGGTTATCAATCAGACTTTATTCTCGTCTAATAGATAAATATATTCACCTTGTTTTGAATGGTTGGTATTGAACTATTATTTTAAGGACTGTATTTGACCGATCTGGCAACCGTGTGGTCACTGAAGGCACATTCAGAACACATAGAAATTCTCATCCAGGTGTAAATGGCTCTTAATTGATGTTTCACCGGATGTCCTTACCAAGTCTAAACTTTGTGTGTGTGTGTGTGTGTGTGTGTGTGTGTGTGTGTGTGTGTGTGTGTGTGCGTGTGTTTCAGACTCGGCTGAAGCTGCTGAAGAACCTTCTGAGTAAACATGGCAACCCACTGACAGCAAAAGAGCTGAACCAGCTAGCCAGGTCTGTGTACAGACGCACACAGAAATGTGTAAGAGAAAAAAAGGTGGTTTACTGTGGCATTCATTGTGTGTGTGTGTGTGTGTGTGTGTGTGTGTGTGTGTGTGTAGGGTGACCGATGGTTACTCAGGCAGTGATCTGACCTCCTTGGCTAAAGATGCAGCACTCGGACCCATACGAGGTGAGATTACAGGAAACACACTTCTCGATGTATTTATCTGTGTGTGTGATCTGTGTGTAATCTGTTCCCTGCACGTTTTCAGAGCTTCGTCCAGAACAAGTGAAGAACATGGCAGTGAACGAGGTAAAGTTCTCTCTGGTTCATTTCTGACTTTTTTGTTCGTGTGTGTGTTAAGAACAGTAGTTTATAGCAGGGGTGTGTCTCGGGTGTGTCTCCTCTACTGGTTGATGATCGTTCGACTCTGTGAAAGTAACATTTAAGTGTGATTTAGACATTGCAAGATTATTCCTCCAATAAGGTTCACTTAAGCAGAGGCCACGCCTCCTCCAATAAAGCTGACATCCAGAGGCCACGCCTTCCTCAAAAAAAGGCAGCCCTAGGAAGGCCACACCTCCTCCAATAAGGCTGAAGTACAGAGGCCACACCTCCTCCAATAAGGCTGAAGTACAGAGGCCACGCCTCCTCCAATAAGGCTGATGTACTGAGGCGACGCCTCCTCCAATAAAGCTGACATCCAGAGGCCACACCTTCCTCAAAAAGGCAGCCCTAGAAAGGCCACACCTCCTCCAATAAGGCTGATGTACTGAGGCCACACCTCCTCCAATAAGGCTAAAGTACTGAGGCCACGCCTCCTCCAATAAGGCTGATGTACTGAGGCGACGCCTCCTCCAATAAAGCTGACATCCAGAGGCCACACCTTCCTCAAAAAGGCAGCCCTAGAAAGGCCACACCTCCTCCAATAAGGCTGCCTTACAGAGGCCACTCCTCCTCCAATAAGGCTAACTTACAGAGGCCACGCCTCCTTCAATAAGGCTGAAGTACAGAGGCCAAGCCTCCTTCAAGAAGGCTGATATACCAAGGCCACGCCTCCTCTAATAAGGCTAAACTACACACGTCAAACCTTCTCTAATAAGCTTGACAGACACAGAGGCCACGCCTCCTGCCCTGAGACGGAGAGGCCACACCCCAGGATTCTAAATAACCTCCATTTCTCTCTCTTGTAGATGAGGAACATCCGTTACTCAGATTTCGTTGAGTCTTTGAAGAAGATCAAGAAGACGGTCAGTTCTCAAACTCTAGAGCAGTACGTACGCTGGAACCAGGAGTATGGAGACACCACTGTATGACACACACACACACACACACAAGCACTCCTCCTCATGTGACCTCTGGACTGTGACCTGAGACATTACTGGTCCTTCTTGAATCTTCTCACACTGTTTACCCTTTTGGAGAGCAGACACTCTGACAGCTTGTCCTTGATGCTTATGATTTAGGAGACGTCACTCATGAGGACCTGTTTGATTTACAGATTATCGTTTGGTTAATTGATGTGTTAGATTACCAGAAGAAAAACAGCGTCCACGCGTCTTTTTTCACGGTATTTTTGTTGTCTCAGTGCATGATCAAACCTTAATGCTAAAGATCCGGCCCAAGCGGGACTGCACAGGAGTTTTAGTTTCGGTTAATTCTCCACCAACACGAACGATGACTGGAACAGTCACACTGACATCATCTGCACATGCTGTTGAGCTGAAATGTGGAAAAGGTAGAAAGGCTCAGCGGTTTCATTAACGCCAAGACAAAACACTCCACTATGACAAAATAACATTCATTTAATTGTGTTTATTCTAAAATAAATAAAAACGATCTTAATTAAAAAAAAATCCAAAACTT
The DNA here is from genome assembly GCF_024256425.1 of Clarias gariepinus. Taxonomy (NCBI): domain Eukaryota; kingdom Metazoa; phylum Chordata; class Actinopteri; order Siluriformes; family Clariidae; genus Clarias; species Clarias gariepinus. The sequence continues at coordinate 9,303,191 of NC_071117.1, forward strand.
TGAAATACAAACCTGCATATTTAACAAATATTAACTTGTGTAATTTTTTTCCTTCAGTGTTCAGTGTGTTTATTGCAAAAGTTGAACAATATGGTACACATGATGATGGTAGCCCCGCCCCCAAGAATACTTGGTGTTTTTTGTTTTTTTGCACCTGTGCCTTAGCTTTTCTGCAGTTTCCTAATAATAATATCAGTCTGAGATGTGTGCTCTGTTCTCTGGTGTGCTTCTGTATTTCAGAATAGTGTAAATAAGCTCAGTGACATGGTCAATAAATCTTTCGGCGTTTTCCCAAACTTGCAATCACCTACGAATCGACTATGTGCTAGCTAAGAACCATCACCTAGAAAAATCACCTAGGACTTTGCTGCGAACCTTGCCAAACCTCTGCTAAACTGTCAAGACCTGTCTAAGAACTGTTACAACTTACCTACCAACTGTTACAAAGTTCCTACTACACCTTAAGATTTGCTAAGAAGTATCAGGATTTGTCATGCACTGCGATGATTTTTCTTAAACACACTATGATTTGTCAAGACTTCTCACAGACATCTCATTAGCAAAAAAATTAAGCACTTAGCGAACAGTCTAGCAAAAACCTCAGCCAGTATGTAGTGTATGTAGTGACTACATGATCATTCGTATTGTTGACATCCAGACTAGTTAGCTCGCACTGTATTGCTTGATTATCACTCCATGATGAAACCTGGCCGACGCGTCTAATGTTTGTAGCAGACAAACTGTAGTTCTTAGCACAACCGCGGCAATTCATAACTAATTGCATGACAATTTAGAAAGGTTCGTAGTTAAATTAACGCAAATTTTGGGTTCTATAAACCCAAATAATCCAAATGATCCGCCTACAAATAATTTACCCAAAACACACTCAGATTCTTCTTGACATCTAGAATGTCTCCTCCACTTTGCCATACCAAACACTGATGAACTCCCTGACTTTCTACAATCTTTTTTTTCAAAAAGTTTGGAATCAAATTCAGGAAAGTCAAAAAAGTCTCCTTAATTGTAACAAGAACTGCCCAAACTCCTGTATTTAAAGCAATAACATGTGAGACATGCATTATGTAATGTGTGTAGTATTACTGTAAGAGCCAGAGAACTTACGCATGTTGGAAAATCTTTACTCATTTTCTTTGTATGATTCTGCAGTGTCAATTATTTATCAGTAGAGGGCGGAAGATGTACAGCAAAATACATCTTTGCAAAAAAAAACAGATTGAAATAAAAAACAATAAATTAGTTATAAAAGTTTAAAGCATTTTATTTTATTTGTTGTGTGTTGTGGTGTCTTTATTTGAATGCATGTAAAATATACAAGTTTCTGCATATGCCTCTTCAGATATAAAACATTTCTAAAGTATATACAGTATAAACGTAACACCTCAGGATAGAAAATGTTTGACGATATTTTCCATATGAAACGCAAATTTCAGAGTTAGCTGGCAAGCTAGCAATTCAAAACTCTGCAGTGTCCTTTCCACAACATTTGAATTGTTGCTCGCTAGCAAGCTAAATTTAAAAAATCTATTAATTAGCTGTGTAAATTTTGCCACCAAAATGACGTTCCAGTTTGTCATTCAGTACATGTTTAGTGAAATTTATCTACATTAGCTGAAAACCATTTATACTACCGTTCAAAAGTTTGGGGTCACTTGCAAATTTCTTTGTTTTTGTTCAGTGATTTATTTTCTACATTCTATACCATACTATATTCTATTCTATACTATATTCTACACCATAATGAAACTGGCTCTCATTAAGACCATCCCAGGAGGGCGAGACCAAAACCTACCCCTGCCGCAGACGAGAAGTTCATTTAGAGTTATCAGCCTGAAAAATGACCAATTAACAGCACCTCAGATTGGGGCGTTATGAAGTCTTTACAGAGCAAAAGTAGCAGAAACATCTCACTATCAACTGTTCAAAGGAGATTAATGCATTTTTTGGACGCCTTTAGCATTCCTTTACAATGTAGAAAGAAATAAAAATCAGGAACCATCATGGAGTTAGAAAGTGACCCCAAACTTTTGAACGGTAGTGTACATCTACACTGTAGGGCAAAAATAGTCATAATTTGTATTGAGTGTAAGTACAGCAGAACTGTGGGGAATTTTCTCATAAGAAATCATGTAAATGCAGATAATCCGTTTCATCCACACAAATATATTACCAATGTTATTTTAAAAAATCGCATAGCTTGATTGCATACCTATGAAAGCAACATGGGTATCGTGGGTTGGCTTTCGAAACGGCTTTTGCTGACTGAAAACAAAAATCATAAAATCTGTGAACTCGATTTGCTTACTTTCCACAAACGCAAATAAGTTTTGAACGGCTCCCAGATGTACATGCAACTTTCAGTTGTGCCACCATTCAGTTTGGCTGGTACATTCATATGCTGAAAATACTTCGTATGCTGATGACAATTTCTTGCTAAATGTAAATTCTAGGGCAAAAAATGCATAAGAGAGTTCATTCTGTTGAGGTTCCACTGTCCTTCGTTCATTGGAGTACTGCAGTGATGTATTGCAGCTGACAAAAAGCTTTAAAAACCTAACTGATGCAGTGAGTAGCTTCTCACTTCCTAAACAATCATGTCGAAAGACGTATCCTGTGCTTGTGAATAAGATGTTACTGTCTATCAGAATTGTTGAATTCTTTATGTAACTGTCTGTCGAATTAACTAAGGAGAGTGCCGAAACTACAAAAATTTGGGTAAGTACTGCATTATTAAAACCTGGAAGGATGGTGCTAACCTGTCAATTTTGTGGAAGAAATGTGGTTGGGGGAAAAATTAGATCACTCAATCCCTTAAACACATGAAAAAAGTTACTTTTACTTAAAATTGCATAGCAAAAACTGTATCAACTGTAAAAACCAAAAAGAAAGTAACGGTATCGGCTGTAAAAACCAGAGCACATTGTGTTCACATTGTAATAAGAACTCAAAAGATTGAAACTAAATATCTGAATAACTCATCAGGGAATAAAAACAATGGGAAAAGGTTATGTGGTCTGGTGAGTCCAGACTGAGAGCCTATTTCAGAGCGATCGGCGTGTCCTGGTGAGAAGGGAAGCGCATAAAGCGATCCACCAATCAGAAGACTTCATGGAGAGGGTTGACTTTCCCGTCATCAATAGAAGATGGAAATAAATGACGCCGGATAAGGTTGTATTAAACAATGCTGTAGTAAAATGTACATCTTCAATAAAGATAAAGGCGATTCAACTAAATAGTTAGTACATGCAACTTGTATAAAGAAAGAAATCGAAGAAATTTGGATTGACAAATGATTGGTAACAATAAGGAACGTAAAAAGCTCTAAAATGAAAAAAGAAGACGCAAAAGACGGGATGGTGTAACAGCATATTGCACTTTAATTTCTGAAATGCAGGACAAGTAACAGTTGAGACCCTGCCTTCATACAGAGTTTGGTTGCTTGTTTTTGAGCTCAAGGAGCAACAGATCCTGGATCAGTAACTAAAAACATCACAATGGGAACTTCAGTGTGTTGACGGTCTACACCATACAATCCCCAAACCCCCCGCCAACAGGGTCGGGCTCAAACATTCACAGTTTCACAGTTTACATTCGAATTGAGGGCAAGCGGCATGTACTGCACTACATTCTTAAGAAAAACTATGAGCACACACACATATACACACACTAACACAGGCTGATTTAATAAAGGATGGGACATTTTGTGTAATTTGGTGTGTGTATGCATGTGCGGTCTTAGTGGTCCAGGATGCGCAGGTTCCCGGAGACGATCTTGTTTTCCAGCATGGCTCCGGCTGGAATGTCGATCCGGTCTCCGTGATTAGCGATGATGATAACCGTGCCCTGAAACACGGGAAACCATGAAACTCAAAACTATTAGATTTTTTTTTTTTTTTTACTATATGCTATGTGACAATGTATTGCAACTTCCGACAGAGATCTCCATCTAGCCATTCATCCAACTCCATCTACCCAGCAATTGATTTCATGCACATAGCGCAATCTATAACCACTTATCTCTATCTTTATCCCTCCATCCATCCATTTATCCCTCTGTATTGATTTCCACTCACCCATTCATCTTCACCGTGTAGATATACTGTTATAATCCATCAGTCCATGTTTATTCATCTCTTAATACATTATACTGCCAAAAGTATTCGCTTGCCTGCCTTCATATACATATAAACTTGAGTAACATTTAATTCCTAATCCATAGGGTTTAATATGATGTTGGCCCCGTCCCCTTTAACTGAAACTATAATAGCTTCAACTCTTCTGTGAAGGCTTTCCAAAAGATTTAGGAGTGTGTTCATGGGAATTTTTGTCCTTTCTTCCAGAAGCGCATTTGTGAGGTCAAACCTTGATGTTGGACGAGAAGGCCTGTCTCACGGTCTCCGCTTTAATTCATCACAAAGGTGTTCTATCAGGTTAAGGTCAGAAAAGTCAAGTTCCTCCTCACCAAACTCGCTCATCCATGTCTTTATGGACCTCGCTTTGTGCACTGGTGCACAGTCATGTTGGAACAAGAAGGGGACGTCCCCAAACTGTTCCCACAAAGTTGGGAGATTGAAACAGTCCAAAATGTCTTGGTACGCTGAAGCATTAAGAGCTCCTTTACTGGAAGTAAGAGGCCGAGCCCAGTGACTGAAAAACAAGCCCACACCAGTTCCAACATGACTGCGCATCAATGTCTGACCTTACAGATGTACCTCTGGAAGAACGGTCAAATATTCCATAAACACACTCATAAACCTTATGGAAAGCCTTTACAGAAGAGTTGAAGCTGTTATAGCTGCAAAGGGGGCGGGGCCAACATCATATTACACCCTATGTCCTAAGAATTGGATGTTACACAAGTTCATATGCATGTGAAGTCAAGCGAGCGAATACTTTTGGCCATAAAGTATATACCCCTAATCCATATTCATCCATTTATCTATATTTCTTCACCCATCCTTAAATCTCTACTTATCTGTTCATCCGTCTTTATCCTTCATCTTCCTCTGCATACCTGCCTCATTCATCCTCTATACATCTTCCTATTTCTAAAATCCTTTAACATGATATCTGTAGCTACGCATTGATCTACACCACTTCTATTAGTCCATCCATCATTCATTCACACACACATTCACACAATCTCCATCCCTTTTTCCATCCCTCTTCTGTTGTTTACCTTCACAGTGACCTGCTTGCCGAAGGTGACGTCTCCAGACACGGTGAGGTGATCGAGCTCCAGCATGTCCGGGATGCTCTCGATCCTGCGCAGGAAGTCCTGCACCTACACCACAAAAAATAAACCAGACACGAGTTTAACGGTGTACCCAGCACTCTGGTTACTGACGCATGCCAAGGTCATACATTAACCAGTTTGTATTCTGGACTCAGCTTAACTTCGGCTGTGTGCTTAATGGCGCAATAAGTCTGAGCAAAGAGCAATGAAGCTTATTTGTTTGTTTTTTGTCAGCATTTTAGGTTCAGTCCATCTTGTATAGGAGTTGGTGCTTAAACTGATGCTAGTCACATGGGTACCTTGGTGAAGGAGCTGCCCAGTTTGACGTGCGGTGTGGTGGGGAACTCCCTCTTCTTACTCATGGTGAGAGACCCAGCGTCCAGGCTGTACAGGTTGGACATGACCAGCAGCAGGTCAGAGGTGGTCTTGACGGGGAGGAAGCGGCTTCGCGGGACGTTGATGCCCAGAGCGTTGTCGAAGCTCTTAATGGCAGCGCCGACGGCCGTTTCCAGCTGGATCACGTTCAGGCCGCCATCCAGAGTCTGGACACACAGCGTGGAGATAATAAAGCATGACAGTTTTAATTCTCCTTGTATTTACTCACTATTCTGAGAACTCCTAGTGTAATGTGCTGTTCATGCGCACACACACACACTCTCACACCTGGCAACTATAATGAGGAAGGAAGTCCACACAGATACAAAATTAAAGTGGGTTATTAAATCACACACATTTTAACTTTTTCATTATCCTACCATCTATATGTGTGTGTGTGTGTGTGTTGTTCACCTTGGGGTTAACGATGATCTCCATGTTCATGGCGTTCTGCTCGTGCAGCCTCTTAATCGCAGGCAGGCTGATCCACAGGTTGTTGGTGTTGAAGATCTTGAACTTGGTGACGGATTTGAACTCGTCCACGTGCGCTTTGGGAACCTGAGCGATCTCCAGCAGCCTGAGCTTATTGTCATACTGAATCAGAGTACCACCCTGGTGGACGCAGACATACAACACACTTATGGGGTTAGCGCCATAATCCAGTATAAAGTCTGCTCTCTCTCACTCGCTCACACACACACACACACACACTCTCTTTCTCTCTCTCTCTCTGTCCTGGTCCTCACCTTGACGTCAGCACGGGTCTTGTCGGTGACCTCCATGACAAACTCGCAGCGCCGGTCTGCTGGTTGGCTCATCAGATGGCTGAGGATGTGCAGGTCGACGGTGGCACCCAGGTTATCGATGTTGGACACAAAGATGTACTCCTTGCCCTCGGAGATGAGCTGATCGAGCAGGCCGGAGTTATAAAAGCTGGCGTAGATGTCTCCGTGGCCCGGAGGGTACCACGCCTCAGAGTTCTCCCCCGTCAGACCCATGTTGGTCGCCACGGGCAACAAAGACTCCTTATTTATCCTGGGATATCTGCAGAGAGAGAAATTCAATTTCAAGTGCAATTTTGCTTCATGACTGTCTTTAGATCACATGGGCCCGGTTTTAGTGACGATCGTATAAAGTCTCTATGAGGAGTATATCAAAATCCATTAGGTGCGTTTTGGCATACGACCCAATTTACCTGAAATAAATAATCCTCAGGAAAACAAGAAGGTCCTGCGCACCTTATAGTGCTTGGCCCCTAATAACAATCCTTAGAAGGACAAGAGTGCCCTCGCACATTTATGACATCAGCACTATTAAAACAGCATTACATCATAGCCATGGCATCATTGTGGTGATGATACAGAAGTAATCGGAGAAGAGAATGCACATACAGGGTGTGTGTGTGTGTTTGTACCTGCTCTGGTTGAAGGTGTGTATTTTGACGCGGTGGTGAGTGTACTTTTGCAGGATCTTCTTGGTGTCTTCATCGGTGTTAAAGCTGTTCATCAGGACCAGAGGGACGTCAGTGTTGTACGTCTTATTTAAGTGCTGTAACACGCATGCGCACGTGCACACGCAAACACAAAAATCACGAAAGCACCTTTGAAAAGAATGCATTAAGTATGTATAAATGAATTTTGAGAATGAGTGCTAATGTTGATAAAGTTGGGTATAAATGTGATCAGTGATGTTGTGGCTTAGTTGGTCATCTCGACAAAAAAACCCACTGCAACCCAAAATACATGGCATGTTTGAGTCTTTTCCTGCAGCTTCCTCTTATATTGTGTGTGTGTGTGTGCATGTGTGTGAGTGCATTAATTTGTGTGTGCACGCACCTCTATCTGCTGCACGGTCAGGTCCAGGAAGGTGTTCTCATTGCGGACGCTGATCAGACTCTTCGGGCCTTTACAGCCCATGCTGGTACCCAGACCTCCGTTCAGCTTCACCACGGCCAGTTTGTTTAGACTGGCAGCGACGCCCTGCGGCAACGGCTTCGCCCGGATTCTCTCGTATGGCTGAATCTGAAAAAAACAACCAAAAAAAAAACCCACCAAGATGGAGTTACTATAGCGTCATATCCTGGATAATACTGATAATAGGAGGAACCACACTACTAACACAAACACTGAACTTCATCAAGAGAGAGAGAGAAAGATTAATCGTTTATTTATCTGCACAAGCAAAAGTCCCAGTTTGATTTGAACACCCCTTGCATTTTGGGCTTCCCAATGAAATATGCACTGCATTATTTTTATCTAACCACTTTTAATTAAAAATAAATAAATAAATAAATAATTAACATTCACAAACACGTAAATCTGGTGAATGAGTGAACAAATGTTTTTCATTCCTGTTGAAACTCTTGAGCTTTGGACCTTGTGTGAGCACTAACGCTGCCAGCCAATGGAACAAAAAAGAAGGAAAGTAGAACAGGATGAATAAAGTTAGAAGGAAATAAAAGAGTGCCAGTGAAAGAGAGAGAAAGAGAAGAAGGCTTGGCATTTATAACAGTGATAGCCATGGCAGGCTGAAGTGTCCGAAGAGCAGTTCCCTGGCAACACGCACGCACGCACACATATACGGCATGCAGAACCGCACGCATTCGAGCATGCACACATGCACGCACTCACGTCGTGACTTTTATATTTTAAGCACCAATTTAAATAACCCAGGTTTAACAAACCCAACAACCCAGAGAGCAGAGTTTGCAATGTAAACGTGATAATGTTTGTTTTGGAGTGAAGATGGTTTAAACCCTTTCACCAGGCCTCTGAGAAGGAACTGTATAGCAATTATGTTTAATGCGGAAACCTCATACTTGACTTTATAAGGTGCGGAGATAATGGTAGGATAATGTCAATAATACCGCTAGCACAGCTGGATGATTTTCACTGTTATGTTAGCGTGAGTTATGTTTAATGGACACCTCACAGTATGCCTTCTTCTCCCTTAACTACCGTACTCTAATAAACAGACAGAAAACAAGCCGTCCTGACCTTTTAATAAGGTTTCAAAATGTGCAGAAAAATATGGCAGTAAGTAAAGCTTTTGTTCCTGACGTTGATGTGTAGGAAATGGAAAGAATGGGAAAACATAATAACTTAAGTGACTTTGACGAGGCCCAGATTGTGATGGTTAGACAACTGAGTCAGAGCAACTTCAAAACTGCAGCTCTTGTGGGATGTTCCCACACTGCAGTGGTCAGGACGTACCAAAAGTGATCCAAGGAAGAAGGTGGTCAAGGATCATTGATGCACATGGGGAGTGAAGGCTGGCTCGAGGAATGATCCAATATAAGAGCTAATGTAGCACTAATTGCTGCAAATGTTAATGCTGGTATTAATAGAAAGGTAAACACACTCAATATTAGTCAGGTGGTCATAATGTTATGGCTGATTGGTGTACAAGTGTAAATAAATATTCAAAAATCTGCTCCTAAATGTGTAGCCTAGCTAACGTAGTTTGCAAGGTTCACCTGCAGATGAAGCTAATCTTAGCTGGACAAGCAACAGCCATGTGGTGTTTTCTCAGTTGTGTCTAAAGACATGCAAGCTAGCATGACTACAGTGGAATTTCAGCCGTGTGGTGTCTTTTTTATTATTCTGAGGTAAATGGTAATATTCTCAATAGTTTTTATCTGTTTCCATAGCAACCATACATTTATGTTTTTACATAAGAGAGTTAAAGCTTGCTAATCTTAGCCACCACATGGTTTATGCTCAGGGTTTGCATTTTTAGCCACCTAGTAAAAGTGTTTTTAAAAGTTTAGCTTGTTTAAATGATTCATTTATTGCATCTTCCACATTCCTGTACTGTTTTGTTTACTGAAGTGTGCTAATCAAGTTACCAGTCATATCAGACACCAACTAGTGGTAGCTGCAGCTAGCTAGCTAGCAGTTATCGCTCCTTAACATTGCAAAATCTTGTAGCTGACTGTAATTCTTTTTTTTTTCTTTTTTTTTTTATTACACAAAACAGTACAGGAATGTAGAAGATGCAATAAATGAATAATTTTAATGAGGTAAACTTTTAAAAACACTTTTGCAAACCCTGAGCATAAACCATGTGGTGGCTAAGATTAGCAAGCTCTCTTATATAAAAACATAAATGTATGGTAGCTATGGAAACAGAAAAAAACTACTGAGAATATTAACATTTACCTCATAAAAAAAAAAAAAAAAAAGACACCACATGGCTGGAATTCCACTGTAGTCATGCTTCCTTGCATGTCTTTAGACACAACTGAGAAAACACACCACATGGCTGAACCCACAGATTAGCAAACCAGGTGACCTACAGCAGCGAATATGTCCTCCTGAACCACACATGTGTAGGACTACGTACCTAGCAATGTGTATTTAGATCTAAGGTTATATATACACACGCGAGGGTCAAAGATCATCGCTTCCATGGTGACTCTGAGGAAAGTTCAAACAGGCATTTTGAGATCGGGTTTCACATTCCTCGCGGGTCACAAATACACCCTGTTCCATACACTGTCCTGAAACGAGACATATGTGCACGTGTCCACACACATGCTCGTCCTTCAGACACAAACACACCGGTGGAGTTCAACGTTTGTATGAAGCTGGTCGGGCAGCCCAATATTTTTACATAATATTTGAATTACGAGTCAATCAGACTAAAAGGACTTCAACTGTCCACTGAGCCACTATGGTCGATAAATGTATGACGTACATTATGTCCACTGCTGTCGATAATGACTGAGAGCTCGTCTCGACTCTGAACAACAGACAGCAGCTGAGGATAAAGCAAAATCGTCAGCCTGGCGCCCACCTGATACAACTCAACGCCTCATTATTAAGTCATATCAGGTGCATTACAGCCGGGGACGGTGGCTGAAAGTCTGATTCCTGATCAGCTGGTTAAAGGTCCTGTAACCTGATCTGAACAACTGGCGGGCCGAAGAAAGAAATGTCATCCATCTTCCAGGAGCTGTAGTTCTCCCTTCCTGTCCAGGTCTCTGTCTCTGTGTGACTGAACGCTTCAGAGGTCAGGCTATTCATAGTCCAGCTTTCTGTCTAGGGATATTAGTGGAGTGGTGTACGCTGTTCATAGAGACACTGGGATGTCAGGGGGATTGCTGACACACACTTCATGTGCAAATCCAGAGCCACACACTATTATCTTACACACAGAGTAACCCTACACCACAGGCCTCCAACCTGACTCCTAAAGCTCTTTAGATATGGTGACTCATTTAACACGTGCGCATGCACTCACACACACACACACACACACACACACACACACAATCACACGCCCAATTTTTCGTTGTTAGAAGTAGTCCCAGTTGGTTGCTACCTTAATTAGGGTGTAGATAAAAGTGCCAGTGCAAGTACTTTGTCAAGAAAATGGGCCCTAAAGAAATTATGGTGCTGCTGTTTAAGAAGTAAAAAACAATCTGATCATATACAGTATACTGTACAGTATATATTGTTATATTTATTATATTATATTTTTTCTAACTTCTGACGGATTCATAGGTCACTGTGTGGCTTAACAAACAATAAAAAACATTCTGCTCAATCTGCTCAGGTACAGAGACTGATCTGAAAATAGAGGTGAAAATATTATTCAGGAAGCCTGGACAATTATTGATTAAAACTATATTACACATACAAGGAAGTTTGGCTCTGTGAAAGATAATATAAGGGAAATGAGGGCTGGTTTAAGACTTTTGCACAGTACTGTATGTACTCCAAGGTACCAATGTATATGTGGAAACTAATGTGCTAAACTTTATGTAGTAATATGTAAACAAATGTATGTAGCAAGAGGAATATAGTAAAAAATACTTGCAGTACAAATTTACTACACTTAATGCAGAAGTTCAAATGTCAGAGGACATGTACCTGTATGTAGTAAAAAAAAAAAATGCGGAAATTAATATAGAAAAAAATAATGTGAAACAAATTTAGTTTGTGGAAATGTATGTAGCAAAGACTTAGATGGCAAGAAAAATATACAGTATAATAAACAACGTGGGAAATTCATTTAGAAAAAGCTGCACAAATTTATGTAGTAAAAATGTATAAAAAAAAAATTAAGGTGTGGAAATTAATGTAGTAAAAATTTAAGTGGTACTAATTTTTATGTAGCAAAAATTTAAGTAGTAAAAACTCTTGCAGTTCCAATTTTGTTTGTGCAGATTTTAACAATTCATGCAATAAACATTTAGATAGCATGAAATATAATGTATGTAATAAACAATGTAGAAAATTCATGTTGAAAAATATAGGTTGGACAAATTAATGTAGTAAAAAAAATTTAAGTAAAAATCAAGTTATGAAAACAAATGTAGTAAAAATTTTAAATAGAAAAACTTTTTTTTATGTAGTAAATTCAAGCAGTAAAAAAAAAGGTAGTAAAATGCATAATTATAGTAAAAAGTAAAGTAGTAAAAATTCATGCAGTACCATTTATTAGTATATTATTAGTATATTAGTGTTAGTATAAATTTAAATGGCAGGAAATGTGTATAATAAACAATGTAGGAAAATTCAAGTTGGAAAATTTAGGTTTACAAATTTCTGTAGTAAAAATGTAATAAGAATCCATGTATAACTAATTTAGATAGTGGGAAATATATGTGATAATTCATACAGTAAAAAATACAACTTAGGAGGTAGAAATATTTTAATTTAGACCCTTTAAAAACACTCAAAGAAATGCAGCCTAGTTTTAATTAAACTCAGTCCTGACCAATCCTATCTCTGAGACTCATCCACTATATTAACTTTCTCCATCCCATCTCTCATATTCAGGGTCCAGCTCTCTGTCCCTCTCAGTAGGAAGGAACTGGTAAGTGGAAACTTGGCACAGCGCAGGTCTCAGTAATGTGGATGTTCTTTCTGACTCTTATCACAGCATGGAGGCGTGTGCTTCCTCTCGCCCCCAAAAAAGTACACAAGTTTTACAAATGCAACTATTGTAGTTAACAAGAAAGGGGGGTCTGTCTCAAATGTTTCTCATAAATATCTGTTTCACAGCACGTCCAGATTATTCGGCGGGTGAAAGTTAAAGATACGGTTATATTAAAACACGGTTATCTGTAAATACCTGCTGCTTTAAAGAAACACGTATTGTACGATAGATAAATGTAGCTAGAGGATTGTGTGTGATTCATTTAGTGGTGTGTATCTCACCGAGTCCTCAGGAGGTCTGTTGATCTTGGGCCATTCCACAGATGGACCCTTCACCTGGAGAAACCTGTGGAACAGCTGCTTAAACCCCTCGAAATCTTTTCTTGAAATCTGACAGGGAATTAACAGACACATATTAGTGCTAGAAATTAAATCAGCGACAAATAACATAATGACAATCAACCTGGAGCTTCCTGAGTCATTCTCACAACACTTGCAACACTTAGCATGGTTAGCTAATTAAGAACGTCACCTTCGGCCTTCACGCTAATGGCTCTGACCTCGCTTCGTTGGACAGCAGCGATATAATTAGGTGATCGGTATCTCTCAGGAGACCAAACGTTTTAATTACAGCTCTCGCTGCTGGTCGATGGGCCACTGCTGGAACACTGGGTCAGAACTAAGCAGCATGATTAAAAGTTTTATGTGTGTGTGCTTGCTTTGTTCGTACTAAAGAACATTTCTGAAATAACTGTTTTCTTATTCTGGTTAATGGGAAGCTCATTAAAAATAAAACACCAGAGAGGAAATGTGTTCATAAGGAGACAGCAAACTACTATAGTGTACATGGTGATCTCTTCTTATCTCCAGTAATACATAGTCTGTGATTAATCACAATTTTAAAATACTAAAGAAATAGATTTACTTGCATTATAAACATGCAGTATTGAATAAAGAAATGTATGACAAACTGGTTAGGGGAAACAGATTATCTTATTATATCTTAAACAATAGCATTTAACAAATGTTAAATTAAAATCTCTCAAATGAGAAAAGCCCTGAATGCAGTGGCTGGGTAGTACAGAGGTGTGGCAAACCCACCGACAACAGGGCTCGAACCCTGATCCTTAAAAGCAGACATTTAACAACCTAGAGCCTTGGGCACCAAACAGTAAAAACAGCTGAAAAATAATCATTGGAGCTCCCCTGCCCCCTCTCCATGACTTGTACGCTACAAGAACCAGGAATCGGGCAGGAAAAGTCTCCACAGACCCCTCGCACCCAGGACACAACTTCTTTCACCTCCTCCCTTCTGGCAGGTGCTACAGAACTCTGCACACCAGAACTGCCAGACACAGGAACAGTTTCTTTCAGCAAGCAATCACCCTCATAAACAGTTGAACTGGATCTTACAACCGTCTTTAAATCATTATTTGCACAACCATCTTTAAATAATTGTTAATTGCACAAATCAAACATCCAGTATCATACTGTATATTGTGACAGAGCACCCTCATGCCTCCATCAAACTCCCCACATGCTCATTACTTCACTACTCCTATACTACTTTGTTTTTTAGTAAAGTACCGTCCCTAGAATAGTACATATGATGCACACAGGGCTACTTACCCTACTTTACAATCCCTTTGTGTACACTATACTGCACATACTCGGGATCCTCAAGCTTTATTTAATCTTATTTAATCACAAGCAAAATGTTGCATAATTACTGTGTAATTACTTGTACAGTGTTTAATGTTTGTCTGTACTCTGAGAGCTACAAACAGCCGGAAACAAATTCCTTGTGTGCCTCAACATACTTGGCCAATAAAACCTGATTCTGATTCTGATATTTCTGTCATATCATTCATCTTTACTAGAAAACAGAGATGATGTGGATCTGAATTCTAGCTAAAACTATCAGGGGGGAAAAAAATCTATTTTATTTCTCAGATACAATTCCTCTCATTTACTCTCGTAACAAACCACGAGTTCCTGTCCTCCTTTCTGAATTCTTTGCCTGTCCTATCTCAAATTACTGCAGTGTCCTTCACCACATAACCTTTCCCTCTACACTGTAACTCCAAATCCTCTAGAAATACTATCCTGGATATTCAGGAGGCCGGTGTAACGCTGTAACTCTGTGAAGAACATAAGAGGATGAATTTCTCAAGAAGAAGACCAATATGTTAAAGGTGAGAAACTGTTAATTAAGCTCTACCTCGGCTTCTGCACCCTTGGTAGTGGAAAGCAGCTTCTCAAGCTCCTTGTGCATGGAGTTTTCATGCTGCTCCCTGAGCTTCTCCTGAAACTCCGTCATCGCACCGTTGAGAGCACCTCGACTCAGTTCTACACACACACAGATAAAGACACAACACAAGTGTTAGGGACATAAAAAAATGTATAGATGTGTACCTATGGACATTTTTGTTGCGGGTACCGGTACTAAAACATTATTACCATGCACTAACAGCAACATCTATCTGGCTTTATTTGACTTACAGTAAGTAAGGTTCCAAGCATCAAAGACACAGGAGTTTTTAAGTAACCATTTCTTTTTATTTCAGTCTGAACAAGGTGAAGCTCTTATGTCATACTGTGGCATGTCAAAGGCGTTCCTCAGTGAATGTAACAGCAATGAAAAAGGCTACGTCAGGTAAAACCCCAGATTTAACGGTGATGTGCGTTACTTCATTGGAGCTGCGTGAGGAGCAGCGAGTTGACCACACGTTCTCATATAATGGTAACATGCAGATGGATCTGAGTGTCACCTCTTTATATACATCTTGTAGTTTTTTTTGTTCTTAGCATTCCACTAATAAATTCTAGTCAATGGAATTCTTCTTCATAGTATTATTCATTATTTAGAAACAATTCACCAGAAATTACCCGACAGACCGACTCAGTCAGAATTAACAAATATATCTGATCTGCATAAAACTGAAGATATCTGCCCCAGTAATCTTACAACTGGCTTTTCTCAAATAAATCTTCTTCCATTTCCTCACTCACCTGTACCAGTCCTCACTTTCTACCTTCATTCCCCCTTTTTCGCTTTATATATGCTTTTCGTCCTGAAAGATTGAACCCCAGTCCAAAAAGATTAAAATGAACATTTAACTATTTCTTATTCATTAGCACAATAAAACTGTCCATCCCATATCCTAGTTAGGAAGCTGGGGTCAGAGCTCAGGGTCAGCCAAGATACAGCGTCCCAGGAGCCGATAGATCTCGCAACAGTTGCAGCTTTGCAGTGCTGGGGGCGCTGATCCATAACAGTTTAACAGATCCATGTCACTTTAAACACTTAATATCACCGATGATATTATAAGAGTGTTTTTTTTCTTCTTTTTTTCTTTGAAATCAAGCTCGGTTCGATTCCATAAGCCGACACTTGGGAAATTATCTCGCCAGCATCTCACCATTTTCATGGGAACAGATATACAATGGCGAAACAGATAAAGGAACTCATAACTACACTTAAATACACTAATGTGCTAAAAGATGTTTCTCATGCACTATGGAATTCATTAGATTAGAGACTGTATATGCAAAAATGTTGTACATGTAATACAGTTAATCAGCTTGAATTCAGACTTTAAACAAGTAACATAAACATAACCTGAAATCAAGTTTCTGGAACAGTACAGCTGACACTCATTTAAAGAGAAGCACGTGATCAGTACAGAACTCACCAGCAACCGACAAAACCGACATGATGATGATATGATGAGACTGTTATCAATAATGTTCTTAATAGGTTTGAAATCTCGCGATATTTCCGTTATTCGCCTTAATTAATTAACGTTCGGGTCTTCGGAGCAAGAATCTGAAGGTTTTGTTTGTTGTTGTTGTTGTTGTTTATTTTGATTTGAACTCGAGCTAAAATCGGCACTGAGAAATGAGAAAAATTTCCACACTTATAAACCATCCGCGTTAAATCCAAACCACGTCTTCACTCCTCCTCCTCCTCCTCCTTCTTTCCCCCCTCTTTGAATAGTAGCTTCTCTGTGTTAGATCTCCAAAGTGTTACAACTTAATAACGTTTAAAATGATCAAAGCTGAAAGAAATGAAGTCTTTGATCTCTGCAGTCTTCGCCTGTGTGTATATGCATGTATATGATCCGAGCCGAGATGTTTAGAGAGAGAGAGAGAGAGAGAGAGAGAGAGAGAGAGTGTGTGTGTGTGTGTGTGTGTGTACAGTACAGAGGCTCGTTTTCATCGAACTGTAGCACAGCCCACCTCCCCTCCCACCTAGAGTGGCAAATACACATGACTTTCTACTAGTGATGGGAAGCTTGAATCACTTTAGTGACTCGGTTCTTTGAATCTCGTTCATCAAAATGAACGAATCTTTTTTTGAGTCATTTAGTTCTTTTGATCAGAAATAAATTAAAATGTTGCATTCTAAATAAACAGACCCCCAATACGTCTACATACACACATTTTGGCTATAGTTTCAGTAATGAAAATATTCCATTTCAGCTAAAGACATGTTATAATAAACAGAATGAGCAGCTCACCATCTTATCTTTTATTCTGAGTCGCTCGTGCTTTTGAATCTATTGCACCGCATAGTCTCTCAATGGGAGTCACGTGACAAAAGAACCAACGACTCGGAGTAGAAGAGTCATTGAGAAAGAATCGCTCAATTCTGTTGCCTGTATAGGAGGGTTTGCGATGATTTGCGCATGCGCGCCCAGGAGAAAACGAACGAATCACTCTCCGAGACGACTCGTTCATCTGAGTCACGTTAAAGACTCGTTCAAAAAGAACGAATCATTCATGAACGACCCATCACTACTGATAGACGTTATGCTTATAATGTTTTATAATATATATATAATTTAGAATGTAACCAGCCTTCTTTAAGAGATCTGGCAACAATTTAACATAAAAAAACATTAATGACATTCAAGTAAGCCCTTCTGAACTGAAATTAAAGGGGGATAAAGCGGGAGGGGAGGCGCGCGCGCGCGCACACACACACACACTCATTCTACTAAGGCAGGGTTGTGTCACACTGGTCATACTGTCTTCTGATGACAGTAGGATTAATCATTAAACACACACGCGCGCGCGCACATAGTCTATTATATAAGTCACATCTTTTTGTGATTTTTTTCCCTTTTCATTACTCGAACCCAAACCCAGGGTGATGAAATGCAGCAGAAGCAGTGAGAGATCTTGGACTGTAGGTCGCAGCCCTATTCCCTTCAAGGGCAAAGAGGGGACTCAAGCTCAAGCAGCTCTAAAAGAATTAGCACAAAGCCAAGCACGTCATGCCTTAGAAAACACACACACTCACACACACACACCTCGCTCTGTGCACACTTTGTGACAACAGCGCTTATTTATTTATTTTTTTTCTTACTCACTGTCTCCAAACTGCGCCAAACTATCAAGAACACGCACACCGACAGCACCCGGAAGTCTCGTGAAACGTGATCGCCGACCAATCAGGATGCCGGAAAAGTCTGCCTCAACCAATCAGATTGCAGCGAGGAACGTGGCACGAACAAGGCATTTTGCTGCCACCCTCAGGTCAGACATGATACTGCAGGTATTTTTGTTTTCCCTCACCACTCTTGACCCGACCTGCGCTTGCCTGCTCTTGCACAACTGATTAACAGCTCGTCCTGAGGTAATGACTGAAGACTAAAATACATAGATCAGCCATTACTTTGTGGCCACCTGACTAATATTGAGTAAGTTCCTGTAATAGTGATGTACTACTGTGTGTTCTGACACATTTCTATCACAACCAGCATCAACTTTTTTATAAGTTAAGCCATATATGTGTTCTTGTTAGTAAGCTGGGGGCAGAGCAGAAGGTCAGCCATTATACAGGACCCAACGGGAGCTGAGGTTTGAACCGTCGACCCACCAAACATCAGTCGGTAACTCAGATGCTTAACACCCTGACCACTGTAGACCAGGAACGTCCTACAAGAGCTGCTGTTTTAGATTTGCACTCACCCAGTGGTCTATTCATCACAAACTGGTCCCCACTCAAATCCTTCAGGTTCACTTGCTGCCTAATATATCCCATCCACTTCCAGCTGCCATTGTAACGAGATATTGTGAGACGGGCCCGATTGTGATGGCTAGACGACTGGGTCAGAGCAACTTCAAAAAACTGCAGCTCTTGTGGTATGTTCCCACGTAACAGTGGTCAGGACAAACCTAAAGTGATCCACGGAAGGAAAACCGTGGGTGGAACTGGTGACAGGGTCATGGATGGACAACGCCCAGTGATGCACCTGGTGATCGAAGACTGGCCTGTGTAGTCTGATCCAATAGAAGCACTAGAGTAGATCAAACTGTGGAAAAGGGTAATGCTGGTCATGATAGAAAGGTGTCAGAACACAATGCATTTCTGTTTTAACTGCAAAAGGGAGGGGGGGCTCAATCAATATTAGGCAGGTGGTCATAATGTATCAGTGTATACACCCAGAACCAAGTACAAATAACTTAATTCTATGCCTTTTAAAATATCATAGGCTATAGCCATAAATATTATAGTATGCCATATATATTCAAACTGGTTATACAATTATAATTATAGTTGCATTGCTGTAGATATTAACTTAACCTCACTTCATTTTAATTTGATTAATGAAAAAGGTATGCTAAAAAACAACACTTTGTATAATTAATACGAGACTATATGAGCAAACGGGTAGCTCGGTGGTTAAGGTGTTGGGACTTCTAATCAGGAAGTCTCTGGTTCAAGCCTGGCTGCCATTGTTAAGCAACGTCCTTTACCCCCAAGTGCTCAGATATAATCTCAATAGGTAACTGAGACAGGAACGACAGATATACTGTAGCTCCAGTGTGAGATATACTGTATCTGTCACCAGTTGGCATATAGACAGCTTTTATATGAACAAAAAAACAAAAACAAGAAAAAACTACTCTGCTTGAAATGAAGACACCACCTTTATTTAAGACGTTCCTTTTATTAAGAGTGGAGTTACATTTTTGACAAAGGGGAACAACCAACGTGCGTTTCCAAAAGTTAAACTGATTCTACTCTTGTTATTGCCTCACTGAAATGAAATAGCTCAGATGCTGCTTGTTCCCTTACAGCTTGTAGAAACAGGCAAGTTTTACAGTTTGGAGGAATTTGTGGTGGAATCAGGTAGTCATGCAGCGAGAAAGGACACCGCCGTGTCTCGCTCGTCTATCAGCTCGGCCGCCGTGGCGTCCATCTTGCCACGTGAGAAGTCGTCAATTGGCAGACCGTCCACCACCTGCCAGGTCTTGTTCTGTACAGACGAAAGCAGAGACGCACAAACCAAACCAAATATTATCGTTAATGTCTTTCCAACGGTTATGTTTTACAACAAGTACAACTTGGATTAAAAAAAACAAACAAACAAAAAAATAAAAAAAATTGTCAAACTAATTAATAATTAGCGAGATAAGGTCAGACCTTGATGGTGACAGGGAAGGAGTACATGAGGTCATCGGAAACGCCGTAGGAGTTCCCAGTGGAGTAAACTCCCATTGACACAAACTCACCCTGCAAAGAGAGAGTGAGAGAAGGAGAAAAAGAGAGATAGTGAGTGAGTTCATATTATGAAACACTCGCACAGTACATGGGACAGTCTTCCAACGGTGCGTCGCCATGACGCTGCAAACCTACATCAGGAGTGCCGAACCAGATGTCCCTCATGTGGTCACAAATGGCCTTCGCAGCAGACATGGCGCTGGACAGCTTCCTGGCTTTGATCACGGCCGCACCGCGCTGCTGCACCGTCTGAGAGGGAGAGAGACAGGAAAGAGAAACCGTGTGTAAAAGTTTCCTTCCTTCTAAAAACTACCGGTGGAACGTTTCTGAGCTGCACTTACGGAGATGAAGTCTCCATTCAGCCAGCTGTCGTCCTTCACGGCGTCATAGGCGGACTCCTCTTTGCCGCCCAGGTTGACGGTGGCGTGGTGGACGTCGGGGTACTGCGTGGACGAGTGGTTTCCCCAGATGATCACGTTCTTCACTCTGTCCGAGGACACGCCCACACGCATCGCCACCTACCGACATGTGAACGGAAACGGCAGTGAGCAATGCTTTCTAAAACCTTTAAACACATGAAGGCACGATTAAAAATGAGCAAAAGTTAAAGCTGTACAGAAGGTCTAATTGTTATTTATTATTTATTAAAAACAGGGAAACCTGTGAGCGGGCCCTGTTATGGTCCAGCCTGGTCAGGCAGGAGAAGTTCTCCTTCGGGATGGACGGCGCGGATTTGGACGCAATCAGGCAGTTGGTGTTGGCCGGGTTTCCCACCACCAGCACCTAAACACAGAGACAGATTTTAAATTAAACATGAAACGTAAGAGCATAATTCGAATGACAGATGTGGGTTTGAGGTATACTGTAATGAAAGTGGAAAAAGTAACTTTTCACAACTGTAAACAAAAAGCAGACAATTATAACCTAGCCCAGTCCTATGCAGTGTTTCCCCACACACAGGGTATAAAGTATATCGATAGACTCCCAAATATATTTGACGGTCAGACATGTGAAATGAATAAAAATGTCAAACAATCAAAATATTTTGAAAAAGATCCTATATGTTTTTTTCTGTGTAGTAGTAGGACTTTTGTGCAATGCCAGTCCGTTCCACAAGTATATTTCACAACTGTGGAAAACACGGCTATGTCTCGTCTGTTTACATAATATAATGAAGTATAATGAGCTGAATAGCTAGTTAAGCGCTCAAACAAAGGTGTGTTTTAATAGCAGGGAATGCAGAGGATGCCAGCTGCCGTAAAAAGAATAATAAACCCAGGAAGATCCCCTTAGAACTTAGGCGACACAAATCCGTGCTGCAACTCAACATGGGTCAATGAGCAATAAAACAAACAAACAAACAAACAAAAAATAAAACTTCTTATAAGGAAGTCCTACCGGTGTGTGTCGACGGAGGACGCTTCAGACATCAAACCGTGCATTTGTGTTTTCTGGCGCGTCATGTAGAACCAAAGTTATCGTTACTTTTAAAGCGTGTAAATTGTACTGCTACCGGAATATGGGAATGACGTCGCAAAAATTTAGAATCTAAAAAAAGAATCATAAAAACGTGCGATCTTATGAGTCTGCACTATTTCTTTGCTTGTCATGTTTAGTTGCTTAAAAAAAAATAAAACTTAGTTCATTATACTGTTTGGGTAGCGCCAAAAAAAAAGAAAAAAAAAAGGGTACGTTACATTGTACTGCACAATCCTGACCCCTATCTGCCAGTACATGTATTAACAACATAGTAAGGCAAAAAACGCTCTGGCGGTTAACTTTGCTAACATACATGCTGTATATGTAGATGGAGGGGAGGGTTTAGTAGGTTGGATGTCTGAAATGTAAAATTACTAGACATATCAAATAAATAAAATGTTATATATACAGTACACATGTAATTGTAGTTTGTTGTGTGTAGTAGACCACATTTGTGCCGGCCTGTTCCACACCTATGGGAGACACTGCTATGTTTTTGTAATGAAGCTTACATAAGATAATGATAAGTAATTAGCTAATTAGCTACTTAAGCGCTCAAACACACATGATGAAAAGAAGAAAAAAAAGTTATTAGCGACTATGGATAAAAAACAAACAAACAAACAAACAAAAACACCAGCCTTACCTTGACTGTCTTCTTGGCGTACTTATCCAGAGCCGCTCCCTGCGTCTTGAAGATGGCCACGTTGGCCTTGAGCAGGTCTTTCCTCTCCATCCCCTCCTTCCTGGGCATGGAGCCCACCAAGATGGCAGCATCCAGGTCCTTAAATCCCACCTCCACCTTATCAGTAGGAATCACCTCTGCAAGCACACATACTCAGTGTAAATAAAGTGTCATTTTTTTTTCTGCTGAACACTACAGCAAACAATGACCTTCACAAAAGCTGGAAATGTCATTGATCTGAGTGAGACTGGTTGAACATACTGTATTGACCCTACTGTGTACCCAATCAAGTCACACACTCTGGATCTGTGTATGTGTATTAAACATATACTCCGTATTTTAGCATGTTACAATTTATTAAGAGCTCACAAACGCCCTTTTATCTCCGTGTCTGCGGGGTCGTGAATCAGAAACACTCTTTATCAGAACGGACTTTGATCTGTGTGCCAATTTTTACGACGCGTCCCATTCTTTGGACTCCTCCGCCCCCCCTTGCGTTACGATTGGCTCGGAGCGGACCAATACGAGGAGCAGGATACCCCACACACCTCTGTCTGTGTGCTGCTGAGTCATGACTACAGAACGCTCAAGGATAATGCGTTCATGATGTGAAGGACAACTGCATCCGTTTCATCATCCCTACATACAAAAGCATGCGTGTGTGTGTGTAACGAGGCTTCTACTGTGTCCAAGGATACACTGCGCATCAATGAAGAATCTCCAAAGCTCTCTACACTGACTATTACAGCAGAAGCATCACTGGCCTAGAATCATTTTAAGAGAGAAGGAACACACACAGTGTGAATTGATTCAATATCAGTAGGAAGCGCTAACCTCTGAGGAGCGGGAGAGCGCAGTCCTGCAGCTCCATCACGACGCCGTCCAGCACGGGCAGCATAGGCGGGATGTCCAGGAGCACCAAGATGATTGGCTGAGGCACAGGAGACATAAAAAGCAAATGAGACATCAAGCTGGTCCTTCTTATAACTAATTTGGAGCTTTTTAACTGCTCGCTAAAAGTGAGTTTTTGCTTGCTAGTTTCTCGCAAAATAATTTACAACAATATACAACAATAAAACCGATTTTAAGACGGCATTGTCGTGTTGTTTTGTAAAAATTTTTTTAACCTGGTCCTTGCCGAATACATCTCCTTTGGCAATGCTGAAGAGCAGAGAGTATGCAATCTGACCCGCAGCACCCGTCACTAGCACACGGATTGGTTCCGCCTGCAGAGAGGGAATGAATAAATGAATAAAAACATAGCAATTAACAACAAAACATGGCAACGTGTTTGATATTTTCTGCAACTTCAATCTTGTGCATTAAATATAATGTGTTTTATTATAACATGGAACAGACATGTGACCAGTTTCTGAGCTAAATGTCAAAACAGAGGCAGTGTTGTCACACTTTAACCTATTAAAGATCCTAAGATCTGTATAATCTTGTTTTTTGTGTGTGTAAATTTCCATATGCACTTCACGATATTAAACAACACCTTACAATATGAGCTTCTGCGCATGTGCGTTCGAAAAAAGAAAACTTGTTCACAGTCTAAAAATCAAGCTAGCTTTATTCAATTCAAACTGATTTATATAAACTTTCAACATACGGTAGAGGGAACAATATCAACTGTATATTAAAAAAAATAGAAGTGATCAATTCAGTTATAAAACACATCGCCTTTGTGCAGTGATTCACATATTGCCACCCTAACTAACTAAAAAGTTAACATTTATAGTAAAGATGAACCGGTCGATCGGCCAGTGAAAAGATTTGATTGGTTTTTAAGTTGATCAGCTGATTGATTCTGTACCGAGTGCAGAAGCTTTCAAATGGTAACAAAAATGCTATTTTTGAATATTTCTCCAAACTCTGTAAGCATTAGTCTCAAACTAAGCCATTGGAGGGGGTAAAACAGCAGTGTTTCTTTATAATCTTACAGGTCCCACTCTGAACTTACTGACTCATTCATCTTCTATACCTGGGGATGGGGGGACTTAGGAAGCACAAGGCGAGGTACACCCTGAATGAGATGCCAATCCATTGCAGGGCGAACACACACACATACACATACTCATTCATTCACACACTACGGGCAATTTTGGGGCGCCAATCAGCCTAATCTGCATGTCTTTGGACTGGGGAAGGAAACCTGGTGGAGACCCACCAAGCACATGGAAAACATGCAAACTCCATACACACAAGCCTAAACTATTTTTAAAAGTTTAAACTGTTTAAAAAATACACTTAAAATAATAATAATAATAATAATAATAATATCAAATATTCATAAAATCGTGATACTTTTAGAATCGTAATTTAATCGAATCGAACCGAGGTATCGTGATAATATCGTATCGGGAGGTGAGGGTGATTCCAGTTCCTATAAACAGTTATATATAAAGATTTCTTTTTCTATGAATGCGCGCAGTGATGACGCAAACGATGCCACGCGCAGAGAATACAGCGTAACTGTGGTAACGATAAAAAAAAAAAAAAAAACTCGCGCGAGCTTCTACGCTACTTACATGTTATGCGTGATTTTCAAAATGCTAATGCTAACTTGTTAATACATTTATAATGTTTACACCCGGGTTTCTTCCACCGTTCTCCCCCCACAAAACAGACACCTTACACATACAGCGTTGAACAACTTAATAAAGTGTTTAAAATGTTATTGTTTACAACCCGGAAATAGCGTCGAAGAAAATTAATTAAATTAGTTAAAATACATAAGAAATAATAACATCTCACCATATTGAAAGAGATTGTATGTTCGTTCCTCTAGGACCTGCGCTCTCCCAACTCAGGACCAGACTAACCAGACACCTCTGTTCATATACCGAAATGTCAGGCTGTGCTTCCTGATGGGAAATGTAGTTTTTTCTACATAATGTTGTATTTGAGTCTAAACAGGAAGGACTACATATCCCGAAAACTCCGCGATACAAGCCGTGCGTTTCAGGTTCGATTCGTCACGGCCACACCATATATGGAGGATATTTCCGGAAATACGGCTAACCGTTGAGGTTTGAAATTCGATTTGATTTTTTTGTTGTTGCTATAATCAATTGAAACAGTCCAAAAACAACATTTACAACAACAAAAAGGGCATATTTAGGCTCATGTTATGAGCCTAATGACACACAATGTTCGATGTGAATGATGTGAAGAAGTTTTTAGCTTAACATACAACTTGGCCTTAACCCCACAACAGACAAACAACACACAAATATCAGACCTGACTTATGACAGATTCATCATTGTCATCTATACCGCCTTATCCCGTAAACAGGGTCGCAGGGGGCCTAGAGCCTATCCCAGAAGACTTGAGTGCACAAGGCAGGGTGCCAGTATGTCATAGGGCACACACACTTTCACACACTACAGGTAATTTGTGAATGCCAATTAGGCATGTGGGAGGAAACCAGAGCACCTAGAGGAAATTCACCAAACACGGGGAGAACATGCAAACTCCATGCACACAGACCCTGAGGGGGGAAAACGACCCCCCCACCCTGAAGGTGCAAGGCAATGCTAAACACTAAGCCACCATGCCACTCATATACTGTATATTATATATAATACATGTATTATTTATATTAAAATATGACAATTAAAAGTGTCTGGGATCAAGTTTTCATCTCACCATTTACACTAAATAATCAAACTAGAATGTGTGCACACTTATAATGTTAGTATAGACTGCTTACATATTATGCTTATAAAACTTTAATTACACAGTTAAGCTGTAACCTACCTAAAAATATGCATTCTTAATTAAGTATGACTCCACACAGACCCCAAGTAATAGCAATCCATCAAACAGGGCATAATGATCTGCACTATTCCTTCCCAGCCAAAAAATACACCTGAGGCAGGTAATAAATATCTGTAGACTATAAATATTTCTGCCTAAGGTTTGTTTGGAAGTGAAGCATATGCTTGTTTTTTCTTAAGGTGTGCAAAAGAACTTTGGACCAGTGTAGATATCGTAATGCATTTTAAATGTCAATACAACACTAGATAGTGCTGGTGTGCTTAAATAGTTTCAGCTCTGATTCAAGCTGCTGGTCATGAAGTGCTTATGAACGCTTATATAAAATGTAGCATGTCATTCTGTGACTAATTAAAAACGCTTTAAGTTTAAGTAACAGATCTAATTAAGATACAGTAAAGGTCTATGTAATTACTAAGATTGAGTAATTGAGTAAACCCCAATAAGGAGTGAATAGAACTGCTAGCTAGCTACACACTGAAATGTACAACTGGCTAACTGGCTATTTTTTAATATATATTTAAGGTAATCCATATTAAGAAGAAGTTTGTAGCTTAAACCAACAATTCAATACATTGTGGGAACATCATGTCTTAGAGAAACATTTGTGGGAATGAAATCCCCCCAAAAAAATCTAAAGTTAGCTTGGGGAGAAACACTTCATTAGAAGCTATCCAGCTAGCTATAAATGTTAAACAATACTATTAGCCTTTACTCTGTGTTCTTAAAGAAGTGTACCACTGATCTTAATAGATATTAATGATGATAAAATGCCATCACACACTGCTTTATGATGTCAATTCATACTCGAGAAGTATATATACTATTTGGTG
>NC_071117.1:9335000-9340000 GCF_024256425.1 Clarias gariepinus
ATCAAATAAAAAAAGTGTGGCGTCCATTTTATTCAGCCAGCACCAAGTCAATACTTTGTAGAATCCCTCACAACATGATGCTGCCACCACTATGCTTCACAGTGTTAGCTTTCCTCCACACATAGTGTTTTGCATTTAGGCCAAAAAGTTAAATTTTCGTCTCATCTGACCATAAGTTTGCTGTGGCCTTCACATGGCTTTTCGCAAAAACTGCAAACAGGACTTCTTATGACTTTCTTTCAACGATGACTTTCTTTCTTCTTGCTTCTCTTCTTGCTAGTTGTTAGGTAGACCAATTCTCCCACCTGAGCTGTGGATCTCTCAGGTGGATCTGGAACCCTGGGAGGACAGAAATTAAGTTTAAAAGCAGTGTTATGTTGTTTGGGCCTCCAGGTGTCGCCAAAATACTGTCTCGATTGTGGTGCTACTGATAAACACAAGAAAAGAACAAAACCACACTTTATATACCAGCAATGCTTTAATGGGTCAGAATGTGCTGCTTTTTTTTTTTACTTTCAGTAGCTGATTCATGCCACAGGTTTATATTAATGATCCTGTTATAATATACTATCATTTCTATTGTAACAGCTCACTAAAATGGTATTTAACAGATCAAACCCTGTAATAGTTGGTATGGTGAAGTTTTCTTTAATTAGACATTTATCTGACATTTATGGAAGTAGTCTCCAGTGTTAGCGCTTTGTCACAGGCCGGATTTTTTTTTTTTTTTGGATATGTGCAAAGTCTTCATGACAAAGGAGGCTATAATCTCAAAATTATTTTAATTTTGAAAGAGGGAGAGAAAAGTTAGGTGATTGATGAAATGGCTGGTTATAGCAATATATCAATCAATCAATCAATCAATCAATCAATCAAACAATCAATCAATCGGATGGCAGCAGCACAATGCACTGAACCATATGGAACCAAGAGCTCCATGTAGTGGCACATTAAACACTACAAAGAGGCAATGAATGGAATCACCTGCAAACCCATCCACGTCACGAGTGCCATCACCAGACATGTCAGCTCCGTATCCCAGAAAAATGCCTACAAGTTCCTACACGTACTCTATAAGCACTGGGTCTGAAGGCTACAATACATTTTGACAATTCACATCAGAATGACCAGACTGGTCTAGACTGTGCTGATGAATCTTGAGCTCCTGAGCCCCATTTACTACAGTTTTAAGCAGAATAAGTGTCTCAGCACAATGCATAGCACCCCAAACATGAGATGGATGGGTCACCACAGAAGAATACTACAACCACGTGCAGCTCCTGAGACACCCAAACCAGTCCATCCGACACCAGCACCTACACCATGACCAAGGGGAGGATGACCATGACACACCCACCCTGCCCACCATCCCAACTGATGCCCTGGACCTGCATCCACTGGACCCCTCACACTGCGCCACCAACCAACCAACCAGTCCACTTCACAAATACACAGACGAATCTACATTTACATCACGGCGGAAAGGGAGATTAAATTAAACTCAAGGGAAACGAGGAAAAGGAAAAAGAGAAAGGTAAAGTGTAAGAATAAGGAGAGAATAAGAAAAATTATATTATATTATATTATATTATATTATATTATATTATATTATATTATATTATATTATATTATATACACATGTTTAATGCATGCATCACTATAAATGACATCATGAACAAACCTGTAATGTGGATGTTGATAATGTGAAATGTGCCTATAAATGGAAACAATGCATGGTTTTAATTATGATTAATTATAAAACTGTAATATGTGTTAAAGTTTTGTGGGGACAAGAGGGACAAGACATAAAACATAAAACATTAAATTATACTTTATTGTATTGGGAAAGTCATTCTCCCATATTATATTTTTTTCTCATATTTTCACTATAAATTATAATGTATTCTGTTGTGATTTCTTGCTCTGTTTTGCTTCTTGCTCTTTTTAAATTCCATACTATTGTAAATATTCAATTAAATGTAGTTATATTATTTATATTTAATTTCTTTATTTATGGTGTACTATTCTTTGCCAATTTAAAATTATTCTATTCTATTCATTCCTCTTCTATAGGGCCTGGAGCCTATCCCTGCAGACTTTGGACTTAAAGGAGGGTACACAACCTGCACAGGGTGCCAATCCATCACAGAGCATAATCACACCAGTAGTGCAGAAGGAAACCCACCAAGCACAGGGGGAACAAGCAAACTCCACACACAGACCAAAGGCGGGAATCAAACCCTATACCTGGAGGTGCGAGGCCACAGTGCTTACCCCTACACCACCATAACATTTTTGTTCTGTTCTATTCTACTCTGTTCTTTTCCATTTTCTTCTGTTCTATATCTAAAACTTCCACTTCCATAACATGAGCTGCAGCATGCAGTTCAAAAGTGCACTGAAAAGCTGACTAAACTGGTCTGTGTGTAAATTAATCCATGGATGACTTCCTGTTTGGCATCATATACAAAGAAATTATGCCTCATTTAACAGCCTTGAGCCGCACAAGCCCTTGCCTGAATGCGCGCACATACTGTACACGCAGACACATGCATGCACACACACACAAACAGATGCAAAAAACACCCTGCTCAATGTTCACACACCTACTGTACTATATACCGTACATTCACACATTTTCATACATGCATATACAGACACTTAAACAACAACAACAACAACACACACTGTATAAGTCATGTCTGTCTTGAATGACGTGTCAGAATGCCTAGAGCTGTTAATGAACACTGTCATCTCTGCAGGCTGAGACAATCATCAGTAATAAGACAGTAATGACTGACAGATATGAACAGCAGGTATCCTGATCAGGTCAGTTTAAGGTGATCTAGTCGAACAAAAAGTGGTGGAAAAAAAAGAAAAAAAAATAAAATAAATAAAAAAAAAATATATATATATATATATATATATATATATATATATATATATATATATATATATATATATATATATATAAAATTTCTATTTGTCTCTCTCTCACTCCCTTCTTTTTTCCCCTGTTGTCAATCACAAAATACCCTAAAGGACATGGAAAAATGTCTGCATGGGTAAGTGGGAAAGAGCGAGAGTTTCCTAGAGTTTCCTGTCTGCTCTCAGCAATTACACTGTCAGCGACAGGTGCTGTCAGTGTGCAGATTATCAAACAAGGCATGCTGGGAATGTAGTCGTAATAGGTAGTTTAGCATCAGCGCAGCATCAAGGTAGTACTCTATCAGCCTGAATCTTGCAGCATGCAGCTTTTTACTAAAGAGTGCTTTTACACTGATAATTCTGGGCTACATGCTAACATATATACATAGAAGAATGGATGGATGGATGGATGGATGGATAGATAGATAGATAGATAGATAGATAGATAGATAGATAGATGGATGGATGGATAGATAGATAGATAGATAGATAGATAGATAGATAGATAGATAGATAGATAGATAGATAGATAGATAGATGTGGGAGGTTCTTTCCACCGGTTGCCTTGGAGACTCACCGGAGGACAGAAGTGCACTGTGGGTATTCTCTCCTTGACACACACTTGAACCGTGAGCCGGTGCTCTGCTCTCTGATTAGTGGCTTTGCTAACAGGCTGCTCTGCATGTGCGAGAAGGAGGTCATACAAGCTCTGTGCTCAGCATTTAAGTCATGGTATGTCTTCCATACACGATCAGTTAACACAGCATAATATTATACACATGGCAGACAACAAGTACAACACAATCCTGGAGTTGTGGATGAGGCCTGAAAACGAGGTGTCCCAGTCATACACACTACAAAACATGTGGAAGTGTGTAACAGAGTTATAAATGATCAAAAGAAGAAAAATCACTGGCTTGATTGCATTTGCGTGGATATATATCAATAATGGTAGAATTTATCTTTTAAAATATGATGTGTCACTTTCCTGATTGTTAAACCGAAGAGTGAAAAAAATCATAAAACTATACTTTTGATATTTGCTTTCATATAAATGTTTTTTGCAACTAATTTCACAATACTTCTATGTGCTAATATCATGAACGGATGGACTAATAAAAGGCAGTATATCCATAATACATTATAAGTAATATCACACTCGCGACCTGAGAGCCGAAGGCATCATAGTCGTGCTGATATCCAGCACAACAGCATGACCTTGAGTGTAATATTGCTTTTTTTAATAGATAGATACAGAGTTTTTTTTATAGATAGATAGAGAGTTTTACACAATAAGTAATGCCTTAATAAGGGGTTAGAGAGCGATTTGGGATTCAACCTTGGTCGAAGCAAGGGGGGGAGGACTCTGTACTGTCCGCAGTACTGAGGAGAGATCAGCTGCCTGCCAAAATCAACATTAAAACAAGTCATGAAGCACTTTAATAAAAAAAATGTAAAGTGCCCTATCCCTTGTACTACACAACAAGTAGTGCCCTTCATAGGGGGTTAGAGAGGGATTTGGGATTCAACCTTGTATTAGAAATTAGTTAGCTTTGTAATTTGCCATAGACATAAATAAAACAACATGGAGGCAATTCCGAACGACTTAGAAACAATTACTAAGAAGTCATTACTTTCTTTCTGAAAGTGTGTCTGTGACTGATTGGGAATGTGGGTTTTGGCAGGTAGCTGATCTCTCCTCTGTACTGCGGTTCGGACAGAGCTACTTTGATCCATGCTGCGGCGGTCAGTTAGTGTAATTAACGATTGCAGAACACCTGCGATACAAAGTGATACACATAGTTAAAATGCTAGTGCTGTTATCGTCTATTATCACTGGTCAGAAAAGTCTCTCATCCAGTCAGATTACTTGGTCGCAACTAACTTTTGTTTAAAAAAAAAAAAATTCATCTTTTGAATTTTATGAGAAATAACAACACAGACAGCGTTAAGGCAGGTCAGGGCACGATCCCAAATTGCACACTTAAATTCTAAATAAGTTGAACCTCATTAAACTGTCATGATTTTCTTTCTCCAGTTCTTGTATCACAATCATACAATCATAATTATAC